>NC_030852.1:18262851-18292427 GCF_000208745.1 Theobroma cacao
AAGTAATGAATTGATTTTGTGATCAAGTGAATTGGTTGAAAAATTGATGAAATGATGATTTATGGTGAGAAAATGGAATGGGAAAATTTTTAGTGATAGTGCACCACAATGGCCGAAATTTTCAAGAAGAATTGTAAGGGTTGTTAGGCTGAATTTTAGATTATTGGAATTGTATTTAGTGAATTGAAATATTAGAAATGAAATAGAGCAATTTAGAGCCAAATCGTACGCAATTATCATTTAATCGGGTAATAGGTCGAATTAGGTCAACACCGCATTTAAGCGGTAGTCGGATAAGTTGCATGTCATATGATGCATATACACCGAGCCTGAATTGATTTTATAATAATCAAGCATTAATGTGGTGAATTATGTATTGTACATTGTGGATAGGTGGTGAGCAAATTACACTGGTAAAAGTACAGAAATTGTGCTTGAAGACTAGGATTAGGAGTACATCGACTTCTAAAACTGTGAGTAACCTTACTATCATCTTAATTATCTAGAGTGGTTTGTATCCGATTTTGTGATTTTATGGAAAATGAGTTTAAATGGCAAATCTTGTGTTTTATAAGCAAAATGTGTTTAAATAAAATGATTTTATAAATTGTCTTGAAATTGAACTATGGTTTTGAAAATAGAGTAATTGGAGACCACTTGATGTGTTGTAAATTTATGGTTTTAAATTGAATGGCTTATGACAATATATGAGCATGAATGGCTAAACTGATTTTTGGTGTTAGAATTATTTGTACTGTGTATTCAGCTTTGAGAGGCTAGGTTGCCATAAATTATCATGTCATGCAGATAAAAATTTTATAAATCATGAGGTAGATAAAATAATCCAAAATCCCTGCAGTGGAGGTTCTATGGACCAGCCTAAGAGAGGGGGCACAGAATCAGATATACCTTACCTCGATCGGAGAGCCGTGTGGAGGGTGTCTCTGGAGGTAAAGATTTGAGTGCACTTCACGTGAACCACCGCGTGAGAGTGAGACTGAACGAACACCAAGGCATGGCTAGATTTTCAAATGTAAAAATATGTTCATGTGTGTACTGCACTGAACAGCTTTGGCGGTCTCAATTAGATGCCTAGGCCAAGGTATCCTCAAGAATGATTTTGGCAGGATCCAAGTTTTGTGAAATACATAAGCCAAGTTGATTATTTGAGTAAATTGATTATTGATGTTATGAAAAAGATACTAGAATCGAATATCTTACTTATCTCTATTTACTCGACTTTAGATGGTTTAGATGGTATCTGTTTACTCATTGGGATTTTATAATCTCACCACCCTCAACTCCCCACATTTTAGGCTCGGGATAGCCGGTAGATAGCCCATTGCATCAAGGACTTCAGTTAGGCTTGCATCAACAAAATTGTAGATTCATAGAATCGCACCTTATTGGTTAGTTGCGGGCCCACGTGTCACTGTAAAAGTAATTTTATACTTCAGTTATCTGATTTAAAGTATGTATGCACATATTTAGCTTTTACACCATGTTTTTGGTGGGCTTCGGTATTTTCGAAGAAAAATGATGAAAATGTCCTTGTGAGCCAGAAAATAATATTTTATTATTTTGATTTGAAAACGACTTATGATTTCTTGAAATACGAGATTTAATAACTGTCGCTCACCGGGGAGATGCGGAAGCTGATGCTAAGCCTTGCGGGGTTTCGATCGGCATTTCGAGTAATGAGTGCCTATCGGAACGTCACGACGGTTGTCATTGGCCCGATGGGAGTTCCGGGTCGTGACAAAAAGTATGGAAGTAAGATTTTTCAAGGGTGTTAAAGTAAAAGAGTGAAAGAGCACAAAGGTTCTATGAAAGGGTGCACAAAAGCATGAAAAGTGAAGCTAGCTTGAGAGAGTTATGGAAGACTGAAGAGAACTCCCATGAAGGATGAAGAAACGTGAGAGGGAAGAAGGAAGAAGAAAAAGAAGCTATTGGAAATATGAGAAAAAGCTGTTGGAAGATGATATTTATAGCTCAAGCTTATCCAACTCCACTTAAATTACGAAAATGCCCTTAACAAATTAGCTTGTTCTCCACCAATCTTTGGTGCAATCTTTTTACTCTTTTGACACTGGAACAAGGTCCATAATAGTCTAGAAATACTCGGGTTCACGAAACTTAAAATTTTGACCTAAGATGAAAAATGACCATTTTGCCCATACTTTGGAAATCATCATTATTTTTATTTCTTTCGTCATTTAATCCTTATTTTCATCATTCATCTATACCTTAGGCTTACTTAGGCCTTAAAAATGTTTAAAAGCATATCTCTAAGGGCTCACTAAAGAAATGACGAAATTACCCCTAACTCGGGTTATTACGTCTACACCTAGTTACGGGCCTATAGGGGTTGAGGTCTCACAATAGTGCCAAACGATAAGCCACTACTCCAACCCTTTCTAAGATCTCGAAGGGTCTTATATACCGAGGACTTAATTTTCCTTTCTTGTCAAACCTCATTACCTCTTTTGTTGGTGAAACCTTAAAAAGTACATGATCCCCCACCTGAAACTCTAAGTTTCTCTGTCTGTTATCAGCATATGATTTTTGTCTACTTTGTGCCAATAACATCCTCTGTCAAATCATGCATATTTTCTTGGTGGCATCCTGCACCAACTCAGGCCCCAAGAGTTTCCTTTTTCCCACCTCTAGCCATCCAATGGGTGACTTGCATCTCCGTCCATATAATGCTTCAAATGGTGCCATTTGGATGCCAGCTTGGAAACTATTGTTGTAAGCAAACTCCACTAAGGGTAGATACCAATCCCATTTGACCCCAAGGTCTATTACACATGCCCTCAGCATATATTCCAATGTCTGTATTGTTCGTTCAGATTGCCCATCAGTCTAAGGCTAGAAAGCCGTGCTGAAATCCAACTTATTGCCCAACGCTTCTTGTAATTTTTCCTAGAAACTACTGGTGAACTGTGCTCCCTTGTCAGATACTATAGAAACAGGAATGCCATGCAGTCGTATTATTTCGTCTACATACAGTTGGGCATACTGGGCAGCCCCGTACGTAGTTTTAATCGAAAGAAAATGAGCTGATTTCATTAACCGGTCTACTATGACCCAAATCAAGTCATAGCCCTCGTTAGTTCGAGGCAAACCCATTACAAAGTCCATTCCAATATGCTTCCACTTCCATTCGGGCACCGGTAATGGCTATAGTAGTCCTGCGGACCTTTGGTGTTCTGCCTTAACCTGCTGACAAACTAGGCACTTGGAGACAAACTCAACTACATCTTTCTTAAGTCCTTCCCACAAGTATACCTCTTTCAAATCTTGGTACATCTTGGTAGCTCCCGGATGTACCACGTAGGCTACCATGTGCGCTTCCTCCAATATTTATCTCCTCAATCCATCTCTATCAGGCACATAAAGTCTAGTTCCATACCTCAATACTCCATCTGTGCCTTTAATAAATATCTTTCCTTTCCTACCTTGAGGATCATCTAAGGCCATAGCTACAAACTCATCTTTACTTTGTGCTTCTTTAATCCGGTCCATTAAGATAGGCTTGACTCTAAAATGTGCTAGCAACGCATTTGCCTCCGAAACTTCCAAATGCACACCCATCTCTCCCAAGCTATGCATCTCTCTAATCAAGGATCTCCTATCTGAAGAGATATGTGCCAACTCCCCATCGATTTTTGACTCAAGGCATCCGCCACCACGTTTGCCTTATCGGGATGGTAAAAAATAGTACAATCATAATCTTTTAGCAACTCCATCTACCTACGTTGCTGCAAGTTAAGATCCCTCTACTGAAATATATACTTTAGGCTTTTGTGGTCCGTATATATCTCGCAAGTCTCACCATAAAAGTAATGTCTCCAAATCTTTAAGGCAAACACGATTGCTGCCATTTCCAAATTGTGTACAGGGTAATTCTGCTCATGGCTTTTTAAGTTGCCTTGATGCATACGCAATCACCTTCCTATGGTGCATTAATACACACCCTAAACCAACCTGCGATGCATCACAGAATACCGTATAACCCCTTGTGCCTTGCGATAGGCTTAATACTAGAGCTGTAGTGAGACATGCCTTAAGCTTCTCAAAGTTATCCTCACAAGCACCTGACCACTCAAATTTTGTATCTTTACATGTCAACTTAGTTAGAGGGGCGACTATTTTGGAGAAATCTTTCACAAAACGATGATAATAGCTAGCCAAACCCAAAAAGCTTCTAATCTCCGTAACTGATGTTGGACTTGGCCACTTTTCCACTGCCTTAACTTTCTTTGGATCAACTTGTACCCCATCCTTGGATACCACATGTCCCAAGAATGCAACGCTTTCAAGCCAGAACTCACACTTGGAGAACTTGGCATACAATCGATGTTCTCTCAAAGTTTGAAGCACTATCTTAAAATGCTGCTCGTGCTCCTCTCGGCTCTTCAAATAGATCAAGATGTCATCAATAAACACCACCACAAACTTGTCCAAATAGGGCTTGAACACTCGGTTCATCAAATCCATAAAGGCCACAGGGGCATTCGTAAGCCCAAATGACATCACCAAGAACTTATAGTGCCCATATCTTGTTCGAAATGTGGTCTTTGGTATATCTTCATTTCAGATCCTCAACTAATGGTACCTAGATCGCAGATCTATCTTAGAGAAACATTGTGCTCCTTGTAGTTGATCAAATAAATCATCTATTCTTGGAAAGGGGTACTTATTCTTCACCGTTACCTCATTAAGTCATCGGTAGTCAATGCACAATCTAAGCGACCCATCTTTCTTCTTTAAAAATAGAACCGGTGCTCCCCATGGTGAGACGCTAGGACAGATGAAGCTTTTATCCAATAAATCTTCTAACTGACCCTTAAGCTTTTTAAGCTCTGTAGGTGCCATTCTATATGGGGGCATGTGTCACGACCCGATACTCTTTTCGAGCCCGTGACAACCATCGCGATGTCTCAATAGACATTCATTACCCGATATGTCAACCGAAACCTCGCAAGGCTCTTGCATCAATTTTACGTCTCCCCTGTGAGCAACAGTTACTAAATATCATGTTTTAAGGGAATATAAACTATTTTTAAATCAAAACAAACAAAAAGTAATTTCTGCCACACAAGGGTATTTTGGTAATTTTTACTCAAAAATTTTGAAACTTGGTGAAAATACAGCATACGATCGAAAAATATACATTTCTTATCTAAAAATAATTTTAGTAATCTAAATCATCCATTTAAAATAAAATCATGGCTAATCAAACTAAATAAAAATATTAAATAAAATATTTCATTTTCTTATAAAACAATATTTATAGAATCCTGCATAAACAATTTTTATAGCATAAGAGTAAAATAAATTCATATATATAATAGCACACTAAACCAGGTATTCAAAAATATTCTAGAATGACATGTGGGCCCCAAAATAACAAAAATAAACAGGACTATAGACCTACGATTTCTAAATGTGCAAATCCAAAAGCAAACCCTCGACAAAATTGACTGTCTACAAATTGCTCTGAACTTGAAATGGGTGAAAAGAAGGGTTGAGTTTTTATAAACCCAGTGAGTAAGCAAAGTTCATCTACAACATCTAAAGCCGAGTAAATGGAGACAGTTAAATCATCCCATCATAATATGATTCATAACATTTAAAACTCATTTCAATTCATATAAAACAATTACATTTCATCAAAATAATCAACAAGGCTTATGATTCTCTTAAAAACTTGGCTCGTGCCAAAACTTGTGCTCGGTGACACCTTGCACAGGGCATCCAACAGAGTCCACCAAGGCTGTTAAAATAACATATACACATAAAACATGTTTTTACGTTTAAAAACATAGCTGTTCTTTGGCGTTGGCTGAGTTTCACCCTTATGTGGTGGTTCGGCGTAAAGTGAACTCTAAACTTACCTTAGGAGATACCCTCCATGCCTTTCATACTAAGTTAAAATATAACAGCGTTTACCATGCCCCTCTAATAGGCTGGTCCAAGAAAACTCGCCCACTGCAGTAAGCTAATCAAATAACCCACCAAATCAATAAACATTTCGACAGCATGACATGGCTAATATAATATTACCCAGCCTGTCAAGGTAAAACCAAATAGTTTATATAATCCACAAACCACAAATCCAGCCATTCATGCCATCACATTGTCACAAGCCATCAATTCAAACAATATATATATATATATAGATAACACAAGTATTTAGTTTCCACTTACTCAATTTCCAAAACCAGTATTCGATTTCAAAACAAGTTATAAATTCATTTCGTTTAACCAACACTTCAATTTTAAAACATAATAATTTACAATTTAAGTTCATTATTCTTTAAAATCATAAAAACGAGTATAAACTACTTTAGATAGTTAAGATGATCGTCTGATTACTCACTTCACAATAGCGGGATTACTACGTCGTTATTGATTCGTATGCGTGTATAATTATTCTTATTTGCCAGTCACATACTTCGTTCGGCACACTTCCACAACAAACTTTCCTAGTAACAATTTAAACCCAATATACTTAGTGCATCAATTCCACTTCTTTTTCTCATTCTATCATAAATCCACATTCACCTAACTCACATCTTAATACATTTTTACTAAAATTAATTATATCCTTTGCTCACGTAATTCTTTAGATTATAAACATCGGTAACTTATTTATGATATTAAGTGCCTATTTTAACCTTTCTAAGCAACTTAAATTTACTTCATATCACCAAATAACCAAAGTATAGTTAAATAAGATGGGCTAGCCTCCAAACAGTCCAATTTCACAATAAACCATGGAGAAGAGTAAAGTAATTTTACCAAATTGGGCTAGGTTGGCCCAAGTCTCCACTAAACCCACAATTTGCCTTGTGAATATACTGTTTGGCCTTGTGTGGCTGCTTCCCAGCACCAATGGACAGCACTAGCTCTCTCTCTCTCTCGCACCACCAGCTGCTTAAAGCCTCCTCTCCACTTCCACCATTAGTTAGCTTTAGATCAGTACTAAGAACTCAAATTTTTTTTATCTTTTTATTCAGCCATTTTGTCACCAAAAACCAAGATCTCTCTCTCTTTTTCCGTTAGCAACCACAACCCAGCTCTTTCTCTTTTTCTCGTCAACCACCACAACCCCAACTTTCTCTCTTTTCCTTTCTTTCTTTCTTTCTCTTCTCTCTCAATTTTAGATTAAATTTTTCTTCTCTCACTCACCACCTACTTATTTCTCTCTCGGCTATTTCTTTCTTTTTTTCTTTCCTTTGTTCTTTTGCTTTTCTTTTGCTCTCCCTCACAACCGACTTCTCTCTTTCCTTTTTCTTCTTCACTTAACCGACTTTGACTTTTCTTTTCTTTTTTTTTCTTATCTTTTCTATCTTTCATCTTTCATTCATTTCTTTTCTATTATATGGCCTTTCATCTCAATGGCCAGCCCCCCTTACTTTCACACATGATTTAAAAATAATAATACTAATAGCTTTGACTCTCTCTTTTGTCTCCATGACCGGTTGGTAACAAAAGAAATTGATAAAATTTTGTGTGATGTGGTTTGCAAGTGTTGGTAACAATGACAAGCTTGCTTGTCAATTCTCCATTTTTTTTTTACTTTTCTTACATTTTCCTTCAAGTATTGATCACATGCCCATTTATCCTCATTTTTCCGTTCATTCTTTCTTCTTTATTGTCTTCCTTGACCGGCCATGTGTTTAGAATGCAAGTCAACAATTGCATAAAACCTTTAAAGCCACTTTACTTGACTTGTCCTCCCCATTTCACTATTATCTCATCTTTTCTCCTCATTTTCTTTGTCTTTTCCTTTCTTTGTACATAAGCCTTACATTTCCAGCAATTCTTACAAGGATGGCCAGCCATGAGCAACAAAAAGAAGAGTCAAAGCTTCCTTTGAAAGCTTTGACCAAGTTTTGTAACAAAATTACTATTTTACCCTTCAAGGTTTTCATCATTGTAATTAAGTCTTCCCAAAATCTTTAAATCTCCAATTTCCTTTTATTATCTTCTTTTACATATGTACAATTGAAATATAAAGTTTGTAACCCAACGCGGTGTTCTCGTAATATTTAAAATATTATTTACCCCACGCTATCTTTATTTAATAAAGACATGCAGGCTCCATTAGCGTCATTTTTCTCTGAAATTTCCTCGTTCTTTCTCTCCCCTACTTAGATTGACCATATACTCGTTCTTCATGGAAAAATTTCAACACTGAATAAAATATTAATATTTTAATATTATTTTATTTCAAAAATTTTCTCTTGTCTCCTTGGTACCCAAAATACCTTATCATGCCTCAATTGACTTCCGAATCACCCTTTTATCTCACAAATTCTCCTTCGATAAAAATATTATTATTTTATTATTATTTCCTCGTGTGTGAAATATTTTATCCTAAATTATTCCTTTCATCTTTCATCACTTTTAAACATTATAATTGACCTCAATTTGCATCCGATAAGCTTTATTAGTCACCATATCAAAGTATGGGGTATTACAGTATGGATATAGGTCTAGTGTCGGGAATCAAATCTATGCAAAGTTCAATCTCTCGCTCGGGAGGCAAACCTGGTAGTTCCTTAGGAAATACATCCATGAACTCTTTCACCACCGACACTTGGCTTATATCTCTAACCTAAACAACCCTGTCTTAATAACCTTTGGTAGACATGACCGATATCAAATTGGTTGGAGCATTGCTCCTATCCCCCTGAATACTAAATGGTGGCTCATCCAGGAAATCAAATCTAACCAATTTATGGTAACAGTCCACACTAGCATGGCAGGATGATAGCCAATCCATTCCCAAGATCACATCAAAATCTAAGGTGTCTAACACCACTAAATTTAGCAAAGTGTCCTTGTCCTTGACTTGAACCACACAGGACATATATTCCCATTCTGCCACAAATACCTCCTTTAAAAGAGTAGACACCACTAATTGTTCTTTTCTCCTAACACGATCCTTACCCAAACGAAGTGCACAACATGGAGAAATGAAAGAATGGGTAGCATCAGGATCAAACAATACTCGAGCATCCATATTACAAACAGAAAAAGTACTTGAGACCACTACATTGGATGTCTGGGCCTCTTGAGGTGTTAAAGCATATACCATCGCTTGACCTTTACTGGCAAAACTTTGATGTCCAGACCCAGAAGGCCTGCCTTGAGAGAAAATAATAGCACCTCTACCTCTTGATCCTCTAGCCTCTCGATCAGATGAAGTGGCTACTGAAGAAGCGGATGAAGCTGGCTGGGTGGAGCCGTGAGCAGAACCTTGCGATTGATGAGCCATCGGGCAATTCCTCATAATATGTCTAGATTGACCACACCCATTACAAACTCTAGTAGTATGGAAACATTGTCCACTATGCTGCATTCCACAATTATTGCAACGATCAATAGCTTGACTACCTTGCCTTGAATCTTGCTGCCTTCCCCTACTGAAAGTTTTCTGCCTTCATCCAACGCTAACACTAGTCAAGTCACTCCCCTGTTGGAGTAATCGTGAGTCCCTCTATAGGCCCTGACGGCTAGAGGATTAAACACCACTATTGAACTCTTTGCGACCCTGATAGCCCTCTGTCTTGGCCCTCTTTGCTCTATCCCTCACAACCTTACTTTCACTGGTCCTCATCTCAATCTGCTGAGTGCAATCCACTGCTGCAGAGTAGGTATTGAAATCTTGGGATGCCACAGCCCTAAATAGTGGCTCCATTAGCCCATCAACAAACCTCTAAATCTTCATCTCCTTAGTAGAAACTAGATAGGGCGTGTACCGAGTCAGCTACATGAATTTGATGTCGAATTCTGACACCGTTATACTTGGGGTCTATACTAATGCCTCAAACTCCCTAGCTCGTTCATTAAGTACACTAAGTGGTAAGAATCGATCTAAAAAGGTTGTACTTAACTCTTTCCAAGTTAATGACATTGCATTTGCCGACCTACCTCTACGCAAAGAGCCATACCACTCTTGCGCCACTCCTATAATCAAAAGGCAGCTAACTCGACTAATCTAGTACTAGAGCATCCCAAGGCCTCACAAATTTTCTCCATCTTATCTAAGACAATCTGGGGTTTCTTTGATGCATCAGACCTTGAAAATGACGGAGGCTTAAGCTTTAGGAAACCAAGAAGGGAAATCTCTAAATGACCCCTCTCAACCTCAAGAAGTTGGCGATCGACCTACCCTTGGGAACTTGAGGATTCTTGTACTGCAGGTCTCCCCTCCACTATCCTTTGTATATCGTCCATGCGGGTCGCCATCATCTCTACAACCCGATTAACTCCCTACAAACCTGCCTCCAAGTCATCAATGGTGATGCCCCTAGTTGGTTGTCTATCCACATTGCCCGAAGACTAACCTTCCTCTCGTCTACTCACAAGCGTATCCGCCCTCACTGGCCTAGTGGCCCTGCCACTTCTACCTAGCCCCCTAAGGGTGGATGCCCGTGGCCTATCTGTCAGCTCATCAGGAGCATCTTGCTCCCCCATCCATCTTGAGGTGGCTCATGTCTTAGGTGGCATTCTTACCTAGAAAAGAGCAAACACCTGTTATTAAACACATTTTGCAATTATAATCGTATCTAAGGAAAAGGTGGTTTTTAAGATAGGGAATCTATGTGGTCCCTTGGTTGTAAAATGTGTTGCGGTTCACACTTCACAATCAAAGTTTCCACATAAAGACCTGACACTCCGTTGGACCAACAAAAGGAAGTCCTAGGACCTAAACAACCTAGGGCTATGATACCAAGTCTGTCATGACCTAAATCTCGGGCTATGACTGGCGCATGGACTCAATGGACATAGCCCACTAAGCCCAAGCAAGCCTATCTATGTGACTCAATTCATCAATTTCATCATTCGTTCTTACAACTGTATTTCGTATTTCTTATCAACGAGTATTTCAACTTTTCTATCGAAATTATATATTCGCATTTATATGATTCAAAATAATGTCATCTGTGCCATCTCATAGTGGCAACATTAATCAACATAAACATCTATTGCTTAAGATATATATGTCTTAACAATTTACATCAGGGTACGTATGTTCCACGAAAAGGACTCTAGACTTCCAGCGGAGAGACAATAATGAAGGTGCAGCTATTGAATGCCATTAATACCTACCAAAAGATGGACAAACGTGGACACCTCAATCTAGGCCCCAACTACCTCCTGATCTGAAAACATGAATTTGAAAAAGGTCAGTATAAACTCAGTGAGTGAACATAAGAAGGGAACAAGCAATCAATAAGGAGAACTTGGAAATCATGATGCATTTGTTTCAAAAACAATGCAATTGACTTAATTTCCTACTAAAAACCCCTCATTTCAAACTTTAATTAACAACCTCATAGTGTTGCAAAAACCCATGATCAATCCATGAAGTTAAATGGGTGAAAAATATGTCAAAATCAAGCAAGGCAGCAAGCATGACAGCAAGTTTCTCGCTGCAGCGAGAAACAGTCTTAGTTTGCATATGTTTCGGTTTTTCAAGCATATCTCCCACTACAAAAGTGAAATTGACATGATTTTTAAACCATTAGAAAGCTAAGAGACTAAGATACAACTTTTATGTTTACCACTTTTCCCAGTTCTGAACGGAAAGTGGTCAAAATCTTTGTTGAAGTGAAAGTACTACACCAGAACCTGAGAGTTTCTCGCTACAGCGAGAACCAGGCCAGTGTGACCCCCCCCCAACCCGAGAGTTTCTTGCTACAGCAAAAATGAATCTCGTTGCAACGAGAAACATAGCAATTTGGCTAAAAGGGGTCTTGTTATATCAAAAGCCATTTTCTTGTTGAATGAAAAGCAATTTGGGAGCAATTAGCAATGCCAACATGTAACACAATCACAAATATTTCCATAACTTTCTAAAACACACACAAATATATATATATATATATATATATATATATATACATACATCATCATGCATACCATCCCGCCACACTCAGCTCAATGCAATATCATCATCATGTGTGCACTCCCTACTCGCACACTTCAACATCATCACACAACATTATTTATCAATGCACAACATATATTCATATATATATACATACCAACGTAATATAGGAGCACATGGATTCATCCTTTTACACATTTCTCATTTTCACAACATCCAAACATTTTATCGAGGGCTTGTTCCCCGACACACATTTTTAAAGAAAGGTTGGACAAAATCATTCAAATGTTTCGTCCAAATACATTTACATTTCCCAAAGAAATTTTGAAATGCAAGTTCACTCACTAGTCTTTATTGATGTTTTGGTGGGCTCTAACTTGACTAAGGTTCCGAATGGAGGTGTGGGGTTTCGTTGGAACCTATCACACACAACAACATCACCATCAACCCAACTTGGCATTAATACTATTCCAAAGCTATTTTCTAAATTGAGTCCTACTAGGCATTCCTAACTAGCTTCCAACTACCATTAAATGGCTATTATTTGCACTACTCTAGTCACACTAAATATGATTAAACAATCTCAACAATAAAACACTCACAAATCAAATTACTAGACATTATCAACAACTAAAAATCAACTCTAATTCACTACTCACCTTGGTAGCTTTGTAATTGAAGTTATTTCAAAAAAATTTCAAGCTATTATAGAAGCTCCCTCTTTCTCTCTCTAAAACACCTAGTAAGTGAGAGGAAGTATGAAAGTAAGACTTTTCAAGGGTTTTAAACTGAGAGAGTGAAAGAGCACAAAAGGTTCTATGAAAGGGTGCACAAAAGCATGAAAATTGGAGTTAGCTTGAAATAAGTTATGGAGGTTTCAAAACAAGCTTCCATGGAGGATGAAAGCAACGTGAGATGGGAGGAAGAAGAAGAAGAAGAAGCTACTGGAGAAATGAAGAAGCTGCTAGAACAAATGATATTTATAGCTAAAGCTTATCCAATCTCTTCTTAAATTACGAAAATGCCCTTAACAAGTTGGCTTGTCCTCCTCCAATCCTTGGTGCAATCTTTTTACTCTTTGGACACTAGGACAAGGTCCATAATAGTCTACAAATACTCAGGTTAACGAAAACTTAAAATTTTGACCCGAGATAAAAAATAACCATTTTGCCCCTACTTTGGAAATCATCATTATTTCTATCTCCTTTGTCATTTTATCCTTATTTTCATCATTCATTTATGCCTTAGGCCTACTTTGGCCTTAATATTGTTTGAAAGCATACTTGTAGGGGCTCACTAAGGAAATGACAAAATTACCCCTAGTTAGTGATATCGCGTCTACTTCTAACTACGCGTCTATAGAGATCAAGGTCTCACACATTGTACTATCAAGATCCATAACATCAAGTCCTCAATGATATGTTGCAGATCCATAAAAGATACCATTTAGAAGGACAGTGCAATGATTGCCTTTCATGCTAAATTCAAAAGCATCATTCTTAGCTAAGTATGAAATCGAAATGATGTTTCTAGTTAATACTGGTACACAATAACACTCTTTTAGCTCCAATACTAAGCTCGATGGCAAAATGAGATCACAAGTCCCAACGACAACTGCTACAATTTTTGCACCATTGCCCACTCTTAGGACTACCTTATTTTTTCCAAGCTTTATAAAGTCCTTTAAAGCCTTTATGTCAGTACATAAATGCGATCCACATCTTGAATCTATTATCCAAGATTTAGGAATGGCCGTAGAAAGGTTAAAATCAATCGTATTTAAAGTAATCTCTTTACTTGTCAAGATTACACCTTTCCATATATTGAGAACCTTTTTCAAGGTGATATACCAGTCCAAACATTTTGGGTTGATGGCATCAAGTAGCCAAGCAACGTAGCAATTATCATTATACCCATTCTAACAACCTATAAATATAAAAAAATTATTTGTATTAGTCTTTCATGTTATTAACCAATTGAAGACAATGAATTAAATCTTGCATTGGTTCTCCCACTAATTTTTCGTAATAATAACCCTCAATATTACATGAAAATCTCTACTAGGCATTTCTAGTTGGTTGGGACCCCTTTCAACTTATTGCAACCTTAAGTGACTCAACAAATCACAATAAACCTAATTAGGTAGATAACATAGTTTATTGATTGCATCTCCATGCAACTTCCAAATTAGTTAGGTGGCAACGCCTTGTCTAAATGCATCATATGCATTTCACCTAACTATGCCTCTAATACATGTGTTCAAGTGTGACACCTCTGAACGACACAGTATTAGTTGAGTATGACCCACATATAGGTCAAACGTACTCCTATAAAAGTTTGGCCTTGAGCGACTCAATAAGCCTTCAATTAAATAAGCAGCCTGTTTATCTTTCTATATGGTGGAAGGTAATATTTTAATGAAGGTTTTGTTGTTGTTTTAATTTGTTATTCAAGTCTTATTGATTTAGGCATGCATAGCATTTATAATATCGCATAAAATAAATCTATTACATGCATACTAATAGGATGATTATGAAATTTTATCTACTCTAATTTCCTTAAGCCATCGAAGGAAATTTGTTGGTCAAATTCTAGGAAATTACATACAAAGTCTTCTCCAAGCTTGCTTATAATCTTCATGGTGCCTTTCTATTTCCATCTTTGAATTAAAAAATAATCCCAAACTAATCCTAATTTAACACTTTGATGTAACTAATTACATTTGAAATAAACAAACCTCGAGTTACAATCGAAGGGAGTTAGGTGAAGGAAAATTTTACAACCTAGAGAAATAGAGAGAGAGACAAGGTGCGCAGACTTTATTTAAAATTTAATCAATACCATAAAAATTTAACCATCCACAATCACATTGGGTCTAAGTCTACAATCACCCTCATACATCCATAATGATGTCATGAACATATTTAACCATCTATATGCTTTAGTATTCAATTACCAATTTCAAATCTAGTCCATGTACTTAGCTTAATTAACATTCATCTTAATCCAATTAATATAAATTATAATCTTATTAGGCTTAATTAAGTTTTCATTTATATTAATCATTATGATTTAATTTAATTAATTAGTCAAACAACTTGACCAATTTCCTAATTATTTGGATATAGAACAAAATAAATAACGTTATCTTTTAAGTAGATACCATATTCTAGTTTCCTAAATAATTTACAAAACCAATTTTTTTCCATATATCTTTTATGAAACAAACTTGGCTAAATAATATGGGGATAATTATTGTAACATGTCGTCCCATGGGATGTTAATTAAATTAAGATATTAATTTCGAATAAAGATGAATTGTGGCTATTATCGATGAGGAAAAGTTTTGTGGAAGTAGAGGAGTCGACACAAAATTAAAATAATATTTTTATAATAAAATAATATTAATTTATTGATGACAAATGAATAAGACGATATAATATCTAACATTAATTTCAAGGAGTTGGATTTGGCCAAAGTGGGGGAGTAAATTAACACTTAGAAGAATTTTATAAGAGTCAAATTAAATTTCTTGGAGTCAATTAATCCCCATTTCACCTTTAGTATACTAAATGGAAAGGAAAAGTATGTTTAAGAACTAATTTGTAAAAAAAAAAAAAGAATTATTATTATGCCTTGCTTTCCACCACCAAGTGAAAAGCTTGCAAAAATAGTTTATATTTCTTCTTTGACTTTTTCCTTTTTCATTTGGCTGGCCAAATAAGGCCAACCTTTCCTACTTTTCTTTCNCAAAAATAGTTTATATTTCTTCTTTGACTTTTTCCTTTTTCATTTGGCTGGCCAAATAAGGCCAACCTTTCCTACTTTTTCTTTCTTGGCCTAATGGCTTCTAGAACCTTTATTTTTTTTCATCTAAAGTAACGCTATTGCTTCTTTTTGGGAGGAAACCTTTGCTTCCCATCTCTTTCATCTTTCCATTCCTTACCCGAGCTTCACTTCCTTCAATTCTTCTTAGCTTAGTTAGAGGTAGAACAAGGACAAGACTAGAAAATCATTTTAGATCCTTGAGTACATCTCATGGTGCCACAGGTAACACGTTATTACACCATTTTCGAACATTCTTCACAAGAGTAAGCTAAAGTGCTTTTCCATTTCTCCCATATTCCTTGCAGGTAGAAAGAAAAATTAGGTTGCCATTCTCTTTTGCATCCATTGAGCTATTTTGAAACTAGGTGAGACTTATTTATTGAGTTGTTAGCTTCCATTTAGCTGGTTTTAATGTTAGATTGGGTTATGTTTCAACTGGACTATTTTTCTTGGTTAGACAATTGCTGGAAGTTATTTTAAGCTGAATTTAAGACTCTAAGGTAAGGAATTAGATGCTTGAATGGTAGGCATAAATTGTGGTTTAAAGCTATTAGTTGAAAGTATAGGAAACTAGTTTAAGTTTAGTAAATAGATGATGGAAATTCAAATGTCAGAAATTTCTAGAAGCTGTGTTGTGTTGTTGTGTGTTAGGAAAGCTTAAGAAAACTTATTTGGGTTCTTAAGTTAAGTATTTAGGGCTTAAGGAAGATAGTTGAAGCTCCAAGAGCTATTGGTGATCAAGGATCAGTGGGTTTGTATTGCTAGAAATAAGTATGGTTTATTTAAGAAACATGGTTAAAATTACTGGTCGAAATTCAAAAGTAAGAAAATAACTTGAAATTGCAGTTTTGGTTACAATAATGCTTGCTATCCAAATTGTGGAATATTAATGTTGAAATTTAATACTAAGAAATATCATTGTACATGCTGCTAGTGAGTGTTGGACCTAGCACCATGGCTGTTAAAAAGAAATTACCGTGTGAAAACTACCCAACCCATGACCTAATATAATGGAAGGCAGATTTGATGAGAATTCAAAGGTGAGAGAAATCTATTTAAATTGAGTACTGAATATGAATACTTTGTTGCCGCACATACTTGATATTTAGTCTTGAGTTTGTACTAAGTGAATGCATGATGTCAGTTGTTAGAAGGCTGTTGAAATAATAAATTGATTGTTGGAAAATGAATTGGTCCAACCCAAGGCCTTGCTCAACATTACTCAAGTTGGCAATTGATTTAACAAGGTGAGTACAATTAGTTTTAAATGAATTTTTAAGTATTAATATTCTGTTAACCAAATGTATGTAAATTGTTGTGGTGGATATGTAATTAAGAAACAATACAATGTGAATTGTTAGAAAATGCTTGAGTTAATGCATTCAAGGCCAAAACCAAGTCATTGAATCCATGAAGGCTCAGGTGATGATGATGGATTCAATTATGTTAAGTCCCTCAGCCGAATAAGAATAATCTTAAGTTAAAGAAGGTTGATTAAGTAATATTGCTGAAAAATCCCACCAATTGAGGTGAGTGGGGTTTATCTTTGAAAATGCATGTGATGCATTATGCATGATGATATGCGCTGTCATGGTACATTGAATTGTTATTTTCATGCCTAGATGAGTATGCCCAGACCAGTATATTATTAATATATGTTAATATATGTGTTTGTTTATGATTACTATTAGGAAGCATGAGCTGTTAAACATCTAGGTGATGTATGATCTTAATGGCTTTAAGATATGCTATGACTAAGTGTGGTGGTTATACTACGATGTGTGAATAGATTGCCCAATTATCGATGAAATATTGATGCATGATTTGATGTGAGATTGCTCATCTATATTCGGCTATTAGGTCATTACTAATTTAAAATGAGATTGTTGATGCATGTGCGGCCAATGAGCTATGATTATTAAGGCATAATTGCTTGAGTATGTGAGGCCACGTACTCTAATATTTTATGCAAATTGTTTATGTATGTGACGCTAAGGAGGCCAATTAAATGATATGACATTATGATTTATGAATCATTGAGGCATTGATGGCTTGCCTATGATTATGTTCCGTCAGAAGGGTAATTCTGTACGTTGAAGTGATTTGAGGTTGAGTGGTGTCTTTCCTTTGTGATTATGTGCTTTACCTACAAGAATAGTGGTAAGCAAGGTTAGTGGTAGAAGTCCCGCCTATGATTCTCACCTACAGTGCTTGGATGCCACCTGTCTGAGAATACTTCGGGTGATGCCAACCATCAAGAGATTACTCCAATCAATTATTTGATTTCTCTATCAACTGCTCTGGAGCTGTGCATGATTTGTTCTCCGTCTGTTGCGTCGATAGATGTGTGATTTGTTTTCTGTTAGGAGCTTTACACTAAGCATGATTTGATTCTCCGCCGGTTGGTCACTGTGTGTGATGTGACAATGTCTAAGGGAAGAGCACTCACTAATTATGTTTGATTTTATAGATGTGTATTGAGTGCAACATAATATGATATGTGAATATGTGATTATTGATGTAAAATCGGATTATGATGGTTAAATGACTACAAGCTTCAAGGTAAGCAATTTCTATATATTGAGTTGGAGCTGTGCTTGGCAATTAGAGTGTGCCTATGGAGCCTAGTTAATGATAGTTTATGACAGTAAGCCCTGATTATTATGTTGAATTTTAGAGACACGAGTTTTTTGATCAATTAATGAATATGAGTGCACCGTTGAGATGTGATCCCAACAAACATGGTGTGATGTGCATGTAAGATATTAAAATGATCCTTGCACTTGTATTTTGGAGATGTTTGATAAATTACTACGTATATTATATAAAAAATATGTCTCCATATTATGAATACAATATGCACCTATGCTTTATTATGTTGAATTAGCATCCCTAACTCCCTGAGTATTAGATGACTCACCCCTTTTATGTACCATGTGCAGATAAGTGATATATGCGTCGCTTACCATCATCGTTTAGACAAACGAATATTTGGCATCCGATAGGTATTCCATCCAATGGTCCACTCCACTAAGTTTGGGTTACACTAGTTTCCATACCTTGGATTTTAAAATTTAGAGAAGTTGTATTTGAAATATTATAGGCATCGAGTTGCCATGTATTAATGAGTAAAAAGACTTGCTTGGCTCGTGCGTCGATCACAAACCCCCAAGTTTGGATCATGACAATTATCATATTTAATCTAATTAAATATGACATAATCAAATCCCTTAAATTATGGGATATCAATCCTCAATTAAGGAATTAATTTTCTTGTGCATTCAAAATTCCTAAACTTTAAGATCTTCTTTCCTTCCTCCAATCAGTCATAGTTTCCCAAACTAAAGCCAATTGGGGCGGCACATGGATGCTGGTCCCAAGTAAAAATGTGTTAGAGGGGCAGTGAATAGCACTTTTTGGCTCTTACTAAAATTGACGTCTAATTAGGGACAAATGCAAGATAAAAGAAAGATTTAAAGATGAATGAAAAACTAAAAATAGAGAAGACAATACACCAAAATTTATAGTGGCTTAGTCCAAGACCTACATCCACTACCTTGATTGTTCAACCAAGGATTTTCCAAATCAATATACTAAAAAAGGTGAAATTCACAAGCCTCCTATCAAGCCCAGCTCTATAATATGTTTATTATGCCATTCCTACATAAGAATGCATGTTTGCTTACTTGGGTACCTCGAAAATCGTTAAAGGACGGTATTGTACCAAATGGTACAATTAAGTTGAATTAAGCCTCGAACTAGTCCAAATAGAGATTTTAAGATGAAACTAAGAATTTTAAAACCCTAGAATGACTTAAAATGGTTATTCTGAGTTCGAGGACCGATTTGGAGTCAAATTAGAATTTTCATGACCTAGGGGTAAAATGGTCATTTTGCCACCCGAGGTTAAGATGTGAGTGTTGGATGAAATTTTTGACTAAGATTGAACATTTGGAGTATAATTTGAGTTTGAGAAGTGAAGAATCTTAATTTCGATGTTTTACCGAGGATAAAGGCAAAATAGTCATTTTGCCACCCTAGGGGCAAAATTATAATTTTACACCACCCAACACTTGTCCAGCACATGAATTTCACCGATTATTATCATGGATAATTGAAGGATTTTATGTGGTGGAGAAAAAAAGCTTAATAGTTAAGAATTTAAAAATGGACCAATGGTAAGGTGACAAGTGTCAAGCTTTTATTTCTTTATTATTTTCCTTATAAATTAGCACAAAACCAGCCCATTTCTCTTCATTATGGTCAGCCTCACCAAGGAGAAGCAAGAAAAAGGAAGAACAAAACTCTAGGTGGAAAAATTCAAGGGAAAAGTGTGAAAATTCAATGAAACAAGTGAAAAAGGTAAGATTTTTTCAATTAAGCTTGAGATCTCTCTTTCTTAAGCATTTTTTCTTAGTTTCCATGGTTGAATCACATGAAATCATGATGAATCCCTTGCTGGCCGAACACTTAGAGGGAGGTTTTGATGCTTGATTTGGTTAGATTTCAATGTATTTTAGTGTTTTTAGTTAGTTAGTGATGTGTAGCATGAAAATCAAGCAAGAAAAATTCATGTTCTTCCATAACCCTCATTGGCCGAATTCTCCATGTGGAATATTGATGATGGTTTTGATTTTATTTCAAGTGAATTGGTTAGGAAATGATGAATTACGGTGAGAAAATCAAGTAGCAAAAAGCATAGTATTGATGCACCCACCATGGCCGAAATTCCCAAGAGAAAATGTGAAGATGATTTTGCTAAATTTTATGCTATTTGACTTGTGTTTGATGGTTTGGAGAATTGGAAGAAAAATGGAATTAATTGGAGTTAAATTGGACATATTGGCTAATTAATCGGGTGATAGATCGAATTAGGCCAATACCATTTTATTTAGGTACATAATTGAATTTATATTGAACACCGTATTAGATAGTTACCTGAGTATTTTACATCCCATTTCATGCATTAGTATAAAGCCTGAATTGGTTTTACAGCGGTTTAGCACAAATGTAGTAAATAGCTTTTTGTGCATTATGTCTAGGTGGTGAGCTTTCTAGCAAAAGTAAAGAGATAGTACTCGATGATAAAAAATCGGAGTACTCGAAATTCGACTCCCGAAATAGTGAGTAACCTTATTATCATCTTAATTATCTAAAGTAGTTTTTATTCGTTTTTGTGATTTGATAGAAAAATGAGTTTAAATGATAAATCTTTATGTTTTATAAGCAAAATGTGATTAAATGAAATGATTTTATAAAATTATCTTGAAATTGAAATATGGTTTTGAAAATGGAGTAATTGGAGACTAATTGTTGTGTTATAAATCATGGTTTGAATTGAATGGCTTATGATAATATTGGCATGAATGGTTGAATTAGTAAATGTGCTGAAAATGTATAAACTGTTGTTTGCCTTGATAGGCTGGAAAATGATAAAACTGCCATGTCATGCTGTTGAAATTTTATTGTATGGTGGGTTTAGCTTGCTGCAGTGGGCGAGTTCTATGGACCAACCTTTTTGAGGGGCACGAAATCCCGTTATATTCATACCTCAGTTGGGGAGGAGCGTAGGGTAACTCTCGAGGTAAAACTTTAGAATTCACTTCATGCCAAACCACCACGTGAGGGTGAACTCAACCAACGCCAAGGAACGGCTATGTTTTCAAAATAAAAACATGATTTATGCGTACATGACTTTTTAACAACCTTGGCGGACTCAGTTGGGATAGTCCCGGGCCAAGGTATCCCTGATAACTGAGTATGAGAATGATTTTGGCATGAGCCAAACTTTTCAGGAAATCATAAGCCTCGTTATTTATTTGGGTGAAATGAATATATTTTATCTTATTCAAATGAGTTCGAAATACTGTGAATCATTTTTATGCTAATCTATTTTATCTGTCTCCATTTACTTAGCTTTAGATATTTTAGATGGTATTTGTTTACTCACTAGGATTATATAATCTCACCACCCTCCTTTTCACCCATTTCAGGCTCAAGATAGTCGGTAGATAGCTCATTTCGTTGAAGGCTACAATTGGACTTGCATCCTCAAAAACTGTAGGTTCATAGCCTTCATTACTTTTAGTCATTCGGGGGCCCACATGTCATTGTTAAATGTTTTGAATACTTGGCTACGTGTGCTACTGTATGTAGGAATTTATTTTGCTTTGACACTGTAAAAATTATTTACGTAATGTTCTATAAAAATTATTTTATGAAAAATTGGAATATTTTATTTGTTATTTTTATTTTTTTCCATTAGCTATAATTTCACTTTAAATGAATGTATTAGATATCTAAACTTATTTTCGGTTATGAAATGTGTAAATTTCTCTCATATACTACATTTTAGCTAGTTTCAAAAATTTTGAAAAAAATGACCAAAATACCCCTGTGTAGTTGAAACTTCTCTTTAACTGTATTTGAATTGAAATTGGTTCATATCACTTTAAAAACATAATTTTAGTAACTAATACTCACAGGGGAAGCGAGAAAACTGATGTTAAGCCTTGCAAGGTTTCGATTGACATTTCGAGTAATGAATGTCTATCGGGACATCGCGACGGTTGTCACGGGCTCGATGGAAGTTCCGGGTCGTGACACTTCCACCAAGCTTTACAATGGCTTTTACTAGACTCAGCCAAAATCTTTCACAATGGTTTTTACCGGGATGAACCAAAACCCAACAACTAACTTGTCTAGGCTAAGTTAGAACGTTTACACTCAATCAAGCAATCCAAGCTTGAATAAATCCCTTAGAGTGTCTCGCACACTCTAAGTATACAAGGAGAAGAGAAATAAAGGTGTACCTATGATCACTAACTTGATCTAAGTGGTACAAAGTGAAGTGCTTGAATCTTTTACAAGAATAGGAGTGAAGTGTAGAAAGTATGCTAAAGGTTTTTGTAATTTTTGAGCTCTTTTTGGACTTGGAAGCCTTAATTACATTTTCTAGCCATTGGAAGCCTCTTAAATACTTGAAGAATCATCTCTAATAGGTGTTAGGCAGTTTTTGACTGTTGGAAACAGTTTGGTGGTAGTTCTAGCCATTAATCTATCTTTTAGTACTCAATTCAAATTTTCTGACATAATGATCTTAGTCGACCAACTGCGCTCTTAGTCGACTAAGTTGTCCCTGTCTTTTGATCCCAATTTTTGGTAGTGAGCTCTTAGTCAACTAACTTTCTTCTTAGTCTATTAAGTTGTTTCTGTCTTGAAGTCTAGATTTCTGGCAATAGGTTCTTAGTCGACTAACTTACCTCTTGGTCGACTAAGTCTTCTCTGTCTCTTAAACCTCTTGAGCCTGCCAACTTCTAATTTGAATTTTAGTTGACTAATACCCTTTATTATCCAACTAAGAGGCTTTTGTTTTGTTGATCAATTGTGGCTCTTTATTCATATGATTTTTTATATGTGCCTTTGAATGATTGATTTATTCTTGGCATACAATTTTTGTCCTGCACACTCAAGTAGAGATATTAAACACAAATGAGTGGGAATGTTTTATTATCATCAAAAACTAATGGAGCCAACAATGGACTCCTTTCCAACCCCTAAAGTGGCTACTAAACACGAATCAAGGTGGCAAAAAATTACAAGTTGGAATTTCACCACAACCATAATACCTTAAGTATCGCATATCCTTAAGAATTTGGTTGTTCGTGAAACCTTTTAATGGACAGCCTTTACCTAAAATTTTTAGACCATATACTAAAAAATTTGGCATATTTTCAAAGCTGGAAATTACTCAAAGTAATATCAATGAACCCTATAAAAATTCTCAATTTTTTTAGTCATAATTTATCATCATTCAAGCTCAAACTTACAAGAAACTATTTCAATTTGAACTCTAACTTTTCAACCTACAAAAACTTGGTTGCAATTAGTATTCAAACACTTCAAAACAATTACTAAATCATGATTAATATACTGAAATTAAATCCTAAAATTTACCAAAACAATTTTTGATAATTTAGGCACATGTATCTGTTTCGACTAGGATTTTTAGGCAAAACAATTTAGGTCAGTTTGGTAACATCCAAGGCATAAAATCCAATCAAAGCACAACAATAACAAGGCTCTAATGCCAACTGAAGGGTTTCAAGCATGCTCAGAGAAGAAATCACAGTCATATAACGTAGCAAAATATAAATATACAAAACTGAAACCACCCTTGGATTACTTATGTTGCCTTATTGATCAGTTAAAAACAAATATAAACAAACATATGTTTAGCCATATACCTTGAGAAGTGATTCCCAAAAATCATGTGTCAAAATCCCTTCACTTTATTGTATACCGAAGCTCGGTTATTGCAAACCAAAGCTTTCCATGTGTCCAACCTTGAATGGTGATCCACACAAATGTCAATCGAAAAACTTACACTAGGTTGGGATTATATGGTGTCGTGATGCTATGCTAGTAGTCAAGATTTTTTTTAAAATCTCATCTTTCAAAGATATTTTTTTTTTTTGCTTTTAAAGAAGACAAGAAAATTTTTCTTATAAAAATGGCACCTAAGGCTTGGGTTTTTCTCTTTTATCTTTCTGTCATCTTATCTCACTTCTTTCTTACAAAGTGTGGCACACATATAAAAGGTATTTAAAGTTAGATTAAAATGTTGGTCCAACTTTTGGTTTATTGCATTTTAATCCTTCCACTTAATTAAATAATTTAATTAAGTGCATATGGGAAATTCCTAATTTCCAATTAAATACCAATCCCTTTTTAATTTCACATTGTCATCTTGTTGTGTGTGACCCATTAGGTCCCCAACATGTTAGCAATAAATAATAATCAAGTCGTTTAAGAATTTATATTTATATTTATAGATCATAAGCAGCATCTAACAATACAACATGACCACCCAAATCTCAGGAGAGTCAATATGGTTTGACTAACCTTTTAGTGTATAGCATCTTAGTGCAATTAAATCCTTTCATCATATATCCCAAATAGATAAAAAGCTTGGCTCAGTGTCTACTTTCCAACTTATCCATATTAGTCCAGCAACTTCCACATTGACCTATCAAGATTACTTGGCCAAGGATTTTCAGTTAATATAAGCCAAGAGCAAATGAGATATGTCTTTTTCAAATCACTTAGGGTGATGAATTCTCTTTGGACTACTCATTCATTTTTGCACACTTCATGCCCTACCCAAAAGCACCCTATTTAGGCATCTAGTCGCCACTAGACTCTTAGGGGTGAAATCAAAGCATGACAATTCACATACAAGATGACTTGATATTACAAGTCTAAGGATTACTTACACTACAGACACATGACAGTATTTTCATAGACACTTGAGTGAAATACCAAATAAAACTCTCATTGTGGGTCATGTTCAGTGACATTTTTCCTTAACAAGCAGCCAAATACTATCCCCAAGTATCTCACATACTTTAACTTGTGATATTGATCCCTTACTTCCAAAATAAGGAGGTTTAGCATGTATCAGTCTTTGAGTATTGTCAATGCCCTTATTCTTGACAATACACTGACTAAGAACATATTTAGGAACAAGGCTTTGACGTATAAGAATCTCATAATTATAACCTTTATAATTTCTTTGAAAGGCCATTATGTTTCAAGGACTTTATCTACATAAGTCTCCCATGACTCTTTATAAATAAACTCATGGATAAAGAAATACCTCGCACATTATATAAAATATCCATAACGTATTTAACATGAAATGTGACTAATTAATGTAACGTTTTATAAGCACAAAACTAATGGCTTGCAAGGCTTACACTAACAGTATAACCTTTCAATAGTGGATTCTTACAAAGTTTAATACCTCAAAAGGCTGATGAGCTAAATTAGGTACCAAGGATGATGATATTTCAAAGAATAAGAGCTCAAAGGCAAAGGGGTTTTTTAAAGAGTATGCAATAAAGAGAGAAAATGAGTGAGCTTTAAAAATCATAGCTTTCTTCTACTCTTTAAATGAATTGTTTGCTCTTTTTTTCTTGTTCTTCACTTTTGAATGACATTCTCACGAGTTATTTATAGTGCCTTCTCATTTTTACTCGTTGGAGTAAACTTTTGTCTCATTGTTGAACGTTGGGACCACTTAAATTATGCCAGTCGAGCTTTAAGAATCGATCAGGGGACATGTGAAAGATCGATTCTTTCATAACCCGAGCCTTTCTATTCCTTGAGAATTGATTTTTCCGTTCTTAAGTAGTTGATTCTTCTTGTCTCACTTGATGTCTAAAGTCTTTTGTTTTGTGAAAATCAATCATTTCATTTCTGACACATCGATTCTTCTCATCTTGCTTTAAAGTTAGTAGCTTTCGAATTTTTTGAGAATCAATCTTTGTCGTTCCATATGTCAATTCTTCTTTCACTTTAGGCGCCAAAATCAAAATTCAAATTTTGTTTTGCCAACTCCATTTTTGTCTTATTCTCCATCTTTTCTTTTTCTCCAAGTGTCTAATTTTTCTCTTTACAGCTTTAAGAATCGATCACTTGATGCTTGAGAAATCGATTCTTGCTTTCTAGTGATTCTCCACATTGCTTCTATTTTCTTAAGAATCAACTTTTGCTACTTCTAATATCGATTCTTATTCTTCCAATAGTTTTTGTATCTTCAAGAATCAATTTTTCTTTTTCAAAGAAGTCGATTCTTCATGTTCCAGAAAAGAAATATTGCTTTCTATTTTATAAAGAATTGATTACTTCACTTTTAGAAGTCGATTCTAATAGCTGGAATTTAAGATTTAAAGTGTTCAAAAGGTTTGTCTCTTCACAAACAACATCAAAACTCTTTTAAAATTGTTCTGAAAGTTCAAAATCATTTTCACTTAGTTTCAAAGCATATTTAAATCATTGAATTTTGTCATTTCAAAACTAGGCTTAATTTTAAAGCTAACAGAAAACATTTGGAGGATATTCTTATGCTAAAAAGTTTTCAAGGTCATTCATAAAAACTTTAAAGTATTTATCTCATCAAGTTAAGTTAAAATTTTTATCCTTAAGTTAAAAAATGGGATTCACACTTCTTTTGGTATTTCACTTAAATGTCCATAGAATAAATTATTATATGACAGTTGTGCAAGTGATCGTTAAACTTGAGACCATCAAGTTGCCTTTCATGTGGCATATTATACTTCAACACTATCTTTAGTAGTGAAAATAAAAAATGCTCATATAAATGGATATTGAGTATAGTATGAGGCACATTAAGACTAATGAATGATCACTAAAGGATTCATCATCCTAAGAATAAGTAGCTCTTTTCCATTTGAATTTTTTTCTCATTATTATTCGAGTGGATCTGTGTTAAAGGTTAGACAATGGACAACTTGAGGTTTGCAACAATCCAATTTTAGTGCAAAAGAGTAATTCGGATTTTAATTTGTTTACCTTTAGATTTCAACATCTAAAGTACTAAGATAAAGAAATCTTACACCTTTAGTTAGGGAATTCTATATTATATAAACTAAAGATAATCTTGGTTGAGTAAAATTTTTAAACTTTTTTGCTTTTTGTAATATGATAGCATGGTTTTTCTCAACATTTAAATTTTTAAATTTTTTACTAACTCAAATTTATCGGATTCAAGTTCAAAATTTTTTAAAAATATTTTCATATTTGGATTCATTTTGTCGATTCAACTCCAAATCAATCGCCATATGTAAGGAAAATATGAGTAGCAACATCTTTCAACACAAAAATATAGAAGGCATCCTTTACTTATATAGTAACATTAACCCAAGGTGAACTTTTCCTTGCAAGTTCCTTTTCCATTTTCCTCTATAATAAGGCCAAGTCAAAAATAGAGTTTTATTCGGTTACAAAGCAAAGGTTGCTTGTTGGTATACCATGAACTTTTTCCTCATCCAATAGCCAGTATATCCACCACATCCCAACTGAAACTAATCTAAAATATTGAGTGGAGAAAATTTTGCAACTAAATCCACATGTATCATTGACTTACTCAACCTTATAGATTTGCTTCCAAGTCCAAGGGTCAACCTTATCACTTATTAAGTTCCTTTATCTATCATTCAAAATTTTCTTTTCAAATGTTCATCTTTTCTTTAACAAGGTGAGTGAAAATCTAAACAAGTTTTACAGTTTTGACTACATCCAATCACAAGGTTTCTTTTATTAAGTTTTTCCTCCGCCAACAGCCAATAAATCCACAATACCCAACCAATGTTGAAAGAGTGATTGAAATCTAGGTGAAAAGTCTATTGTGAAAGAAAGGCAAAATTCAACAAACAATTAGAGATTGCAAATTGTGGTATGCAATATGGTGTCATTTTATTACTGTTAGTATTGGGAGTCTTAAACGTAGGATAAGAAGTCATTTAAGTAGAGTCTTATTTATGATTTCTTGTATACGGCATATAGTAGTGTTGTTTTATTTTTAGTTTTTAATACGCTTTAGTCTAGTGTCATTTTTAGCTTCATTTTCTTCTAGCTTAACAGCTACTTGATTTTCAGTTATTGTTATTTTTGTAAATGCACAAGAACATATGCTTGGTATCTATGCTATTTGATTTTAGATCCTTTTTTTTAGTGTGCTTATACAAAGGCTAGATCTAAGCTCGGTTGGTTTTAGATTTTCAAATTCTTGGATAAAAACTGTAATGGAAATTGAAATTAAGGAGAGGAAAATATTCATTTTCCAAAACTGCTTTAAAAGTCTCTATTCATTCATTCAAATCTCTTCTTTCTTCTCTAAAATCTTTGGCACTTCATAAATCGCAACATGGTATCAAAGCAAGTTTCTTGAGGGATTTATGATTCAATTTTCTTCTCCAAATCTTTAATACTTCAATTCTCTTTTAGTGAGATAACAACTACTGGTTTCTCTACTGCAACACAACTGATTTTTATTGGCTCAAACTATCATACTTGGGCAGTGAAAATGAGGTTTTATCTGTCACAGCCCAATTCTCAAGCTGTGACCGACGCAAGGACCTAATAGGCACAGCCCACTAGGCCCAAGCAAGCCTTTCTATATGCACTTGTTTATTAGTCCATCTTTCATATTTCTTTAACATCTATACTTAATAGTGTTCAAATGCCAATTCCTTCAAAGGCAATTCATAGAACCCAAGTGAATGCTCAGATTGGCATCATAATTCAAAATATACATAGATAGTTTGTCAAATGTATCTTAACAATTCACATTAAGCATATACAAAGACCTTGACTGTCAGCGGAGTGACTCTGGATGGGGAATATGGCTACTGAATGCCAGGATACCTACCAAAAGATGGAAGTACATGGACTCCTCAATCTACGTCTCAACCACCCCTGAATCTGAAAACATGAAGTTGAAAACGTGAGTATAAACTCAATGAGTGAACATAAGAAGGAAACAAGCAACGATAAGGAAGGTTTTAGAAAACATGATGCACTTACGATAAAACCATGCAATTTAGTCTAATTTTTTGTTAAAACCCCTCATTTCAAACTTTGAATGTTTAATCCCTTAATGTTAGAAGATCCATGATAAACCATGAAGCTGAATAGAATGCAAATTTCAGTAATGACCAAGCAAGACAAGCAAATAGAGGGTTTTCTCGCTGCAGAGAAAAGGCATTCTTGGTTTGTATATGTTTTGGTTTTTAATCATATCTCCCACTACAAAAGTCCAATTGACATGATTTTTATATCATTAGAAAGCTAAGATGCTGGGCTACAACTTTGATGTTTACCACTTTGCCCAGTTTTGAGCAAAAGGTGGTCTAAATCTTTGTCAAAGTAAAAACACTGCACCAGAATTTTGGAACCACCCGAGTGTTTCTCGCTGCAGCGAGAAGCTTCAGAAAATTTCTCACTGCAGCGAGAACCAGGCTAGTGTAAC
>NC_030852.1:18292525-18302818 GCF_000208745.1 Theobroma cacao
CAACCTGAGAGTTTCTCGCTGCGACGAGAAATAGAGCAATTTAGTTAAAAGGGGTATTGTTACATCAAAAAGCCATTTTCTTGCTGAAATGAAAAGCAAATTTGGGAGCTATTAACAATGCCAACATACAACACAATCACAATTATTTTCATAAACTTTCTATAACATATATACATATATATGTAAATACATACATCATCATGCATAAAATCTCTCCACACTCAGCTCATGTGCACTCCCTCCTCGCACATAGTCGGGTCATCATCAGCTCATGTGCACTCCCACACCGCACATAGCTGGGTCATCATTATCACACAAAAGGAGCATCCAAAGCATAATATACATATCAATATAATGTGATAATGCATGAACTATTCATATTGCACATTTCACAAGATAGAAACATTTTATCAAGAGCTTGTTCCCCAAGTATATATATTTTTTAAAGCAAAAACAAATGAAACTTTCAAATAATTTATTTAAACATGTAGGCACTTCCCAAAACATTTTGAAATGCAAGTTCACTCACCGGTCTTTGTTGATGCTTTTATAAACTCTAACTTCAACCAATGCTCTGTATGGAGATGTGGAATGTCGTTGGAACCTATCACACCCAATAGCATCTCAACCACCCAAATTGGCATTAATATAATTCCAAAAGCTATTTCCTAACTCCAGTTCAGCTAGTTATTCCTAACTAGCCTCCAGTCACCATTAAGTGGCTATTTATTTCACTACTCTAGTCACCCTAAAAATGAATAAATAACCTCAACAATAAAACACTCATAAATCCCATTGTTAGCCATTATCAACATCTTAAAAAAATCATTCTTAACTTATTACTCACCTTGGGGCTTTTGTAGTTGAAATCCTTTTCAAGAACTTTCGAATTATTGTAGAGAATCTTTCTCTCTCTTTCTCTAGAATGTCCAGCTAATGAGGAAAGTATTAAGGAAGGGCCCTTGAGGGTTCTTAAGGTGTAGAGGTGGAAGAGCATGAAAAACCCTATGAAAAAGTGGGTAAAACATGAAACTTTGAGCTTTCTATGAGAAGTTATGGAGGATTCAAGGTTTTCTCCCATAGAAAATGACGAAAACGTGAAATGAAGAGAAAGGCTAGGATGACGAAGGAGAAGCTATTGTAAGTTGCTGGAACTTAGATATTTATGCTTCAAGTTAATCCAAATTTTCACTAAATTTACCAAAACGCCCTTAACATGGTGGCTTTGTCTTCCTCCCATCTTTTGTGCAACCTTTTTACTCTTTTGACACTGAAACAAAGTCCATAATAGTCTAGAAATACTCAGGTTCTCGAAAACGTAAAAATTTATACCCAAGATGCAAAATGACCATTTTACCCCTATCATGAAAATTATCAGTATTTCTATCTTCTTCATTTATTTTACCATCATTCATTTATTCCTTAGGTATATTTAGATATTAATAACATTTGAGAGCTACTTCCAGGAGCTCACCATGAGAAATGATGAAATTGCCCCTGGTCCGTGTTATCTCTTCTACTGCTAGTTACAGGTCTATAGAGGTTGAGGTCTCACACTCCTCTTGTCTCCTTGGTGCCCAAAATACCTTATTATGCCTCAATTCACTAATGAATCACTTTTTTTTATCTCCTATATTCTTCCCTGATAAAAATATTATTTTATTATTATTTCCTCACATGCTTAATATTTTATCCCAAACTATTCCTTTCATCTTTCATCACTTTGAAACATTAAAATTAACCTCAATTAGCATTCGATAACCTCACATGGGATTTCTTATCATTGTATTATCCATACAACTCGTCGAATATATTGAGTTCAAATCTCGAATCTCTAAAAATAGTTCTTCATTTTAGTTGGCCACATCATCAATTTCACACATTCGTATGTACACGTACTTCTAAATGTCAATATTCTTCATTATGTGTAGGGATCTTTGTGTTCAAGTGCCTTCGAACTAAGTTTCCCTTTATCTGTTCTCCTTCATAACCAAGATTCGTTATAATAATTCTCATATTTAATCTATAAACATTGGGGTATAATCAATTTCATATTACCATTTTTAGATATTTAAATTACCATTCAACTTGCGTCTTACCATAAGTTATCTCTTATGTAATCCATACGAATTTTCATCATGCCTATGCATAACTTCATATCATTTGCATGCTTATACTCCTTTCTTGTCATTTCTAATTACACACTTAAGTTTCATTGTACTGTATATCCTTGCACCACAATGTCATTAGTCACATTTCACTTACTAAATATCATTTTCATTATCTTGCAATCCAGTATGCGTATATGCTTTATAACCTCATTGATCCTTCAAAGATTCATCTTTACTTGATCATTGCATCTTATGCAATACCACAATCCCTAAAAGTCATCTTTATTTCTCAATTATCTTTCATGCCTCTAACATATAGATTATATCTTTTTTTTGCAATTCGTGATTAATCAGTCACTTAAGACTTAGACTTATTCGAATCATGCATACCTAATGAGTTTTCGAATTCTAATTCCCTTGATACATTAGGAGGTTTTCATTATTCGACTTCATTTTCAAGATTACCTTCAACCATTCTTTGTACTGTTCACTTATAGTGATATAACATCATTCTCCCTTAGTCAATTCACAATTTGTACCTGAAATTACAAGACTAGAAACAAGGTTCTTCTCAAGCACCTTTTAAAGTGACTGTAAGTACCACTCTCAGCTTACGGCTTCCTTTTTGTAACTCCATAACTTAATGCTTGTTTTCACAAGATTCGTAACAAGATTCCTCTTAAGTATTTCCTTGAAGATATTCATCTTAAACCTATGTCTCACCACATATGATCACCAAACCCGTGGTTTAGCCGTTAGGCTCCTCAGTAAGTTTCAAAATCACACGTATTATACCGACTGCGTATGATTGGTGATTTCTTTGCAAGGGTGCTTATGCATTCCTGAAACACTTAGTCACTTATTTGTTCTTTTAACATCCCGAGCATGTCATTTCCATAAAGGCATGCACTTATCCTCCAAAATATTTAGATGCATGCTCAACTATTCATAATTCAATTTATCTTCAGGGGCTTCTAGCTGCCACATAATCAGCCTTGTGTTGTTACTAATCCCCTTCATTCAACTGAGTCAAGACAAGATTTGTAAATCTTCATAGTAATACCTTATGTTAACTCATTTGCTATGCCACCCTTGAAATCTTTGATTCACAATTTCATTACTTGGTATTGACGTCTCTTGTTGATGTCTCATACATTCATCTAACCTTTCACTCACTTCCTTATCAGCCTTTAACAAGGCTTAATCTCTTGTCTCCTTCACTTCTTGGGATTTAACTTTAGTCAACATATATTATTATTATTATTATATTTTTTTATCTTAATACTTGATGTGGTAATTTACCTCAATATAGCCATCTCAAGAACTCTCTAATTCCTCTTTGACTGACATGCCAACATATCAGGCAATAAGGAAACTTTTCAATTTACTCGTATAAACACTTTTCCAACACACTTGAAACTTCAAATAACAAAGCTCAACATTAAGATCAATGGTCGTAGTTCAACTTGCAAGTTTTATCTTCATGCCACTCACCATTTGCTCGTGCTTTCCAGCCATGAGAGGGTTTTAACGCAATAGTGTTGGGTAGTTAGCACTGCGACGTTGCAGCTACTAGAATTTACCTTATCAAATTGATTCTTCTACCTTTAAGGCTACTACACTAATAATTCTCAACCTCATGGCTTTTTCTTAAGCCTATACCACAGTTTCCATCAGCATGTATATCTTCATTTTGCTTATCATATGCTCTAGGCCAAGTTGATTACTTTAACTCATATTATCCTGTAACTCTTATCATCAATCACTAAGTCCCACCTTAGGATATCCTTTCCATATGGTGTAATGCATTCACAACATACATATCACTACACACATTATTATTCATTATTTATGGCATCCCACAATTCTTACCATCCATAATTAACTATTTTTCTTGTCTAGTAACTCAAATAGTTATTGACTTTCAGTACAAATGGCCATAAAAATAGTTCATCGTTCTCCACATTCTACATTCACAATCTTTATTAAATCAAGAATTCATCTTTCCCAAGTTCCATAATTTGCCTCCAATGAGCTATCTTTCTGTCAGATTATCATTTTATAATGTTATGGCATCAGTTTATAATTCCCTCCATGCTTAAGTTTACAATCCTTGACTTAATCACATTAACCATTCAAAGTGTCACCTATAGTCCCTCTAATTTCCTCTCATCACTCATCTTAATAACTTTCAACCTTTCACAACACACCCTTCATACATGTTAGGGCATTCTCAATCTCAAGCTAAGCTTATGGTCATATAACCTCCAATTAGGCTAAATCCTTCTATGGGATATCTCTGTCCATATGATGCATGGGGATCACAAGATGTACAACTCCAACTATATGCCTACATATTGATAACCTCCATGATCATGAAACCCACAATTTGCAAAACTCACTTTCTATCACAAGTTCGCGATCGGAACATTAATCTCAACATATCTATCCCACCTTTGATGGTATGTCAAAATCACCCTTTGGACACATTTCACTACTAACATTCACATACCGTTACCATGTCATTTAGTGCAAATTTGATTAAGCAATGATCTCTAATTAACTCTTAGGGACATAAATATCAAAATGTACATCACCTCGCATTGCGAGTTTAACTTTACTCATCAATCCTTAACCGTTAACATTGGTACGGAGGACAATTCACTTAATTGTTGCATCTCACCTTGGAGGCCATAAGATTCCAAATTCGTAAACTTAGGATGCAAAAGCTCCCTCTTCGAGCTTATCCAATAGTCAACATTTTTTAAATCTCTTACCTTTGGAGAACTCAAATTCAAGACTAATCATTTACATCATAGGTTGTATACTGAACCATATAAACTTTTAAATTGATCTTTAAAGCAACTTGTATACTAAGCTCAAACATAGAACTCCATATGACAATTAGACTAAAATCAATGCTTTTAAATCATTTAACTTCAAGCTACCAAATCCACAACTAATCCTTTAATCCTTTGGCTTCACACTAAACATAGCAAAATTCAAGCTCATCTTAATGGCATGTTAAGGGCATTTTGGTAATTTTGGTGGAAATTTGGATTAACTTGAAGTATAAATATCTTTCTTCTAGTAGCTTCTCACATTTTCTAGCAGCTTTTTCTTCTTCTTCCTTCTTACCTCTCATGTTTCTTCATCCTCCATGGGAGTTCTCTTCAAGCTTCCATAACTTTCTCTCTCTAGCTCCCAATTTCATGCTTTTGTGCACCCTTTCATAGAACCTTTTTACTCTTTCACTCTCTCACTTTAAAACCCTCAAAAAGTCATCGTTCAGCACTTTCTCTCACTAGTTAGAGGTTTTAGAGAGAGAAAAAGAGATTTTCCACATTTGTTTAGAAGCTATGGGAAGAGAATTCAACTACAAAGAAACCCTAAGGTGAGTGATGAACTAGGCTTGGTTTTAAGTTATTGATAATGGCTAGTAATTGGGATTATGAGTTGTTTTATTATTGAGTTGTTTATTCATTTTTAGTGTGATTAGAGTAATCCAAGGAATAGCCATTTGATATAGTTGGAAGCTAGTTAGGAATAACTAGTAGAACTTGATTAGGAAAGAGCTTTTAGAATGATATTGATGCCAATTTGGGTTGGTTGTGATGTTGTGTGTGTATAGGTTCCAACAAGGCCTCACCTGCCCATTTGAACCATCAATGGAAGTTAAAGTCGATTAGAGGTTCAACAATACCAGTGAATGAACTGCATTTCAAAACTTGTTTTGGGGAATATAATGTATTTGCTAAACATTTGAATGAATTATCCAGCTTTTCATAAATACAAGTGCCTTGGGAACAAGCCTTTGATAAATTGTCTCGATGTTGTGACTTGTGACTATTATTGATCCATGCACTACCACATTGTGTTGATATATATATATACGAATAATGTTGTGTAATGATATTGACCCGGCTATATGCTAGTAGGAGTGCGCATGTGTCGATGATGACCTGCCTATGTGCGAGTAGGAGTGTGCATACGCTGATGATTGACCCGGCTATCTGCGAGTGGAAGTATGCATAAGCCGATGATGACCCGGCCATGTGCTAGTGGGGAGTGCACATGAGCTGATGATGATGGGAGTGTGCATGATGATGATGGATATATATATATATATATATATATATACATATATAATATGTGTTANGGATATATATATATATATATATATATATACATATATAAATATGTGTTATAGGAAGTTTATGAGTAATGGTATATGGTTGTAATGCATGTGAAATTTGGCATGATGAATCTTGAGAAATTCCCATTTTCTTGCAAATTGATCTTTATTGCAGCACAAATGGATTTTTGTGCAAATGTGGCCCCTTTTTCACTTAGGTGCCCTGCTTCTCACTGCAGAGAGAATACTTTCTCGCTGCAGCGAGAAACATTCTGTTTTGGCAGCAAAAAACTTGCTGCAGCGAAAATAAATCTCGCTGCAGCTAGAAACTCTCAGGTTCTGTTGCAGTGCTTTCACTTTGATGAAGATTTTGACCATGTTCCCATCTGAACTGGGAAAAGTAGTAAACATAAAAGTTGTAGCCTGCCTATTAGCTTTCTAATGGCCTAAAAATCAGGTCAATTGGACTTTTGTAATTGGAGATATGCTAAAAAACTGAAACACATGCAAACTAGTATGGTTTCTCGCTTTAGAGAGAATGAACTTCGCTGCAGCTAGAAACATTCTGTCCTACTTGCTACCCTATTCAGTTTTTGACACATTTTTCACCCATTTAACTTCATGGATTGATCATGGGTTGTTGCAACACTATGGGGTTATTAATCAAAGTTTGAAATGAGGGGTTTTTAATAAGAAATTAAATCAATTGCATTATTTTTGAAACAAGTGCATCATGATTTCCAAATTCTTCCTATTGATTGCTTGTTCCCTTCTTATGTTCACTCATTGAATTTTATACTCACGTTTTTAAAATTCATGTTTTCAGATTTAGAGGCAATTGGGACCTAGATTGAGTTGCACACATATGCTCATTTTCTTGGTAGGTACTATGGCATCTCAGTAGTCGCACCTTCACTATGGTCACTCCGCTGGAAGTCAAGAGTCATTTTGTTTTATGAGTACGTTCATGTGATGTAAAATACTAAGATACGTGTCTTAGATGAAATATGTATATTCTAACTGTTAATGCCACCATGAGTTGAAATGTTAACATCATTTTGGGTTTATATTAATGAAATTCTTGATTGCTATAGCCCATTATTAAAGTGATTATAAGTTGGACTTATGAAAGGTGACTTGAGAATAGTTGATGGGATGTTAAGCAAGATTACATAATAGGCTTGCTTGAGCTTGGTGGGCTATGCCCATTGGGCCCATGCGCCGGTCATGGCCCGAGAATTTGGGCTGTGACGTTATTTCACTACTCTAGTCACCTTAAAAATGAATAAACAACTTCAACAATAAAACACTCACAAATCCCATTGTTAGCCATTATCAACATCTTATTAAAAAAATCAATCTTAACTTATTACTCACCTTAGGGCTTTTGTAGTTGAAATCTTTTTCAAGAACTTTTGAATTATTGTAGAGAATCTCTCTCTCTCTTTCTCTAGAACATCCAGCTAATGAGAGAAAGTATTAAGGAAAGGCCCTTGAGGGTTCTTGAGGTGTAGAGGTGGAAGAGCATGAAAAATCCTATGAAAAATTGGGCAAAACATGAATTTTGAGCTTTCTATGAGAAGTTATGGAGGATTCAAGGTTTCCTCCCATAGAAAATGAAGAAAATGTGAAATGAAGAAAAGGCCTGCGATGAAGAAGGAGAAGCTGCTGGAAGTTGCTGGAACTTAGATATTTATGCTTCAAGTTAATCCAAATTTTCACTGAATTTACCGAAACGCTCTTAACATGGTGGCTTTGTCTTCCTCCCATCCTTTGTGCAACCTTTTTACTCTTTTGACAATGAAACAAAGTCCATAATAGTCTAGAAATACTCGAGTTCACGAAAGCATAAAAATTTAGACCCGAGATGCAAAATGACCCTTTTACCCCTACGATGAAAATTATCAGTATTTCTATCTTTTTTTATTTATTTTACCATCATTCATTTATTCCTTAGGTCTATTTAGACCTTAATAATATTTGAGAGCTACTTCCAAGAGCTCACCATGAGAAATGATGAAATTACCCCTAGTCCGTGTTATCGCGTCTATTGCTAGTTACGGGTCTATAGAGGTCGAGGTCTCACACTCCTCTTGTCTCCTTGGTGCCCAAAATACCTTATTATGCCTTAATTCACTTCTGAATCACTTTTTTTTTATCTCGCAAATTCTTCCTCGATAAAAATATTATTATTTTATTATTATTTCCTCGCGTGCGAAATATTTTATCCCAAACTATTCCTTTCATCTTTCATCACTTTTAAACATTATAATTAACCTCAATTGGCATCCGATAAGTTTTATTAGTCACCATATCAAAGTACGGGGCATTACATTATCTTAAGGTATTTGATTTGTAAGACGTTGTAAAATTTGGTGAAGTTCTTGTTTAGAGGCACACAAATCCTACTTTGACTTAGATTAAGCAGCATAGGGAGGAGGTAGCTAAAAGGTATAAAGCCCTATCTTGCATTCAATCTACTATTTCAAATACTATTTTTGCTAGGATTATTAATTTTGATGATCCAAAAACTATATAAGATACTTTGGACGAAGAATTTTAAGGTAATGATAAGATTAAATGATAAATTTTGAATTATTGAAAATGAAGGAGAGTAAAGGTATTCATGAATATTCTGATAAAGTTTTAAGGGTAGTTAATCAACTTAGATTGTTTGGGGAAGAAATGACTAAGAAAGAGTGGTGAACAAGTTCTTGATTAGTCTACCAAAGAAGTTTAAGGCAAAGATACCCTATTTGGGAGATTCAAAAGATCTTACTAGGATATCTGTTAATGAGTTGATAAATGCATTATCAGCTCAAGAACAGAAGAGAGCTTTGAGAAATAAAAATGTTGTTAAGAATGCATTGGTAGCTAAGACTAAGAATTTGAAGGTCAAAGCTAATGGTTCAAAGAAGAAAGAAAGTAAAGGGACTAAAACAAGAGATGAAAAGCAGAAGAAATAAGGAGATAAATTCAATCCTTGTCCTTACTACAAGAAAAGAAATCATACCAACAAACATTGTTGGTACCATCCTAATGTGAAGTGTAAGGGTTGTCATCATATAGGACATGTAGAAAAAGTCTGTAAGGCTAAGAAGAAAGGTGCTAAAGATCAAGTTGCTGTAGTAGAAAAAACTGAAGAAAGTGAAGAGCTACTATTTGTTGCCAAATCTGCTAATGAGTCAAGTAACAAAGATGTTTGGTTGTTGGATACTACCTGCACTCATCATATCACTAGAAACAAGAACTTATTTACTGATCCTGATACTAGCTTTAGAGCTAGAGTTAAAATTGGAAATGGTGATTCTTTGATGATTGTTGGAATTGGTATAGTGGCTATAGAGACTTTCTCAAGAACAAAGTACATAGCTAATGTGAGGTATGTACCAAATGCAGATCAAAATCTACTATGTGTTGGATAGTTACCATATTGTCATTATGCTTTACGATTTAAAGATAAGTATTGCATAGTATTTGATCTTGCTAGTTGTGAGATGTTGAATGTTGAAATGAAAAACAACTACTATCCTTCGAATTTAAAAATTGCTAAACAGTTTGCTATGTACATTGAGTAGGATATGTTTGATATGTGGCATAAAAGGATAGGACATGTGATGTCACGACCCGGAACCTCCCTTGGGCCCATGACAACCACCGCGACGTCCCGATTGACACTCATTATCCGGAATGCCAATCGGAACCCGGCAAGGCTAACGAATCAGTTTCTTGCCTTTCCTATGAGCAATCATTGTTAAATATCGAGTTTTAAGAAAATATAAACTATTTTAGATCGAAAACAATCAAAATAAAATTTTCGCCACATAGGGATATTTTGGTCATTTTTACCAGAAAATTTCGAAACCTGATAAAAATACAACGTATGGTAGAAAATATCCACTGCCGATTTAAAATAAATTTTTGTAATCTAAATCATCCATTTAGAGTGAAAAGTTGGCTAACTAGACTAAATAAAAATATTTGATAATATATTTCATTTTCTTATAAAATAATTTTTATAGAACTATACATAAATAATTTTTGTAG
>NC_030852.1:18304687-18315396 GCF_000208745.1 Theobroma cacao
TCTTTTAAACTTCAATTTTTCACCACTTAACATACCATAGTTGTTCATACCAAAAATAAATAAATCCTATGATTTTGACAAGTTTTGGGTGGTGAAAATTATGATTTTTACCCCGGGATGACAAAATTACCGTTTTACCCTTATGTTTCGAAAATTACCGAAATTGAAAATTTTCACTTCTTATCATTAAATTATACTCCAAATAGTTAATCTTGGTCAAAAATTTCACTCCATGATAAAATTATTATCTTAGGTGGCAAAATGACGATTTTTTGCCCCTGAACATCAAAATTTTCAATATTTATCCCTAATGAACCCTCGAACTCCGAACAATCATTTTTAATCATTCCTGGACTATAAAATATTAAATTTCATCCTACAATTCCTATTTGAACTAGTTCGAGGTTAAATCAACTCAAGTGTATCGTTAGGTATGATACCGGGTTTCATCTATTCTTAGGTGTTTTCCTAGCATAATAACATGTTACTCAGTGCATGTATGTCATGACATGTGTTTATAGGGTCGGGTTTTACAATTCTACCCCCCTTAAAATAAATTTTTGACCTCAAAATTTCACTTACCAGATTCGACATATAGATGCGGGTATTGGTTCCTCATTTGATGCTCTACTTCCCATGTCATTTCCTCCATTCGAGCACTTTTCCACAACACTTTGACCATTGAAATACTCTTGTTCCTCAGTACTCGATCCTTTTGATCCAAGATACTCACAAGTTGCACCTCAAACTTCAAATCGTCATGCAACTCGATCAGAGGTGCTTCTAGGATGTGAGAGGGATCTGGTACATATTTCTTAAGCATGGAGACATGGAAAACGTTGTGGATCCGATCTAACTCCGGAGGTAGTTCTAATTGATAAGCCACTGGTCCAATTCTCTCAATGATTCGAAATGGTCCAATATACCTCGGGTTAAGCTTTCTCCGCTTCGCAAATCGAATCACACCTTTCATTATCCAACAAGATATCATAATTTACCATAATAATATAATCAAATAAAACTTAATACCACAAAACATTCAAATTATTACCTTTCCAAGGAGACACCTTAAGAAAAACTCTATCATCGACCTCAAACTCCAAGTCTTTTCTCCGTTTATCTGCATAGCTCTTCTGCCTATCCTGGGCTACCTTTAGCCTTTCTCGTATAACCTTGATCTTGTCATTAGTTAGATCGATCAATTCCACACTAACTAACTTTCTTTCACCCACTTCATCCCAACAAAGTGGAGTACGACATTTCCTTTCATATAAAGCTTCGTACGGTGCCATACCGATGCTAGACTAAAAGCTGTTATTGTAAGCAAATTCCACTAACGGCAAATGTCTATCCCAACTCCCAAGAAAATCCATGACACAAGCCCTCAACATATCCTCCATAGTCTGGATAGTCCTTTCTAACTGACCATTCATCTGTGGGTGAAAAGCAGTGCTAAATTTCAATTTGGTTTCGAGAGCTTCTTGAAATTTCGGCCAAAATCGAGAAGTGAATCGAGGATCTCAGTTTGACACTATAGAAACGGGAACTCCATGTAGCCTCACAATCTCATCTATATAGAGCTGAGCCAGCTTCTCAATAGAGTATGTACTATGGACAGCTAAAAAGTGAGCAGACTTAGTCAACCGATCTACGATCACCCAAATTGCATCATTTCCCTTCTGTGTCTGCGGCAGTCCCAAAACAAAATCCATAGTTACATGCTCCCATTTCCACTTGGGAATAGGTAAAGACTGAAGTGTACCTGCTGGCCTCTGATGCTCCGCCTTAACTTGTTGACATACGAGACACTTTGCTACAAATTTTGCTACGTCTCGCTTCATAACTGGCCACCAATAATTCTCCCTGATAGTCCTATACATCTTGGTGCTTCCAGGATGTAATGCATAGGCAGATGAATGGGCTTCTTCCATGATCACCTGTCTTAACTGGTTTCCTTCAGGAACACAAACTTGGTCTCTAAACATCAATACGTTATCCTTTCCGAATTTGAACTCACTGACTCCCCCATATGCCAGTTTCTGAATTTCTTTTCTTAACTCATCATCAGACCTCTGAATATCCTATATCTGATCAAGTAACGAAGGTCGCACTATGAATCTTGTCAATAAGGATCCATCCTCACCATTTCTCAACTGGACCCCAAGAGATTTCATCTCTAATAATGCTGGAAAATAACAACTCTGAAGTGCTGCTAAAGACGATGAAGACTTACGACTTAAGGCATCAGCTACAACGTTTGCCTTTCCCGGATGATAGTCTATCACCAAGTCATAATCTTTTATCAACTCCAACCATCGCCTTTGCCTCAAATTAAGCTCCTTCTGAGTGAGCAAATATTTTAAACTCTTGTGATCTGTAAAAACCCGACAATGCTCACTATACAAGTAATGCCTCCAGATTTTTAAAGCAAACACCACTGCTGCTAACTTTAAATCATGGGTAGGGTAATTTGCTTCATGCCTCTTTAGCTGTCTAGAAGCATAAGCCACAACTTTTTCATCCTGTATCAATACACACCCCAACCCCAACTTTGAGGCATCACTATATACTACAAATCCCTTACCATTAACAGGAAGTGTTAAAACGGAAGCGGAGGTTAACCAGTTCTTTAGCTCCTGAAATCGATTCTCACAAACATCATCCCACTCAAACTTAACTCCCTTACGAGTTAGACGGGTCAAAGGAGCTACTATTAAGGAAAACCCCTTAACAAACCTCGATAATAACCAGCTAATCCGAGGAAACTACAAATCTCCGTCACTGTCTTAGGTTGCTCCCATTGTAAAATTGCCTCTATCTTCTTGGGATCAACATATATTCTAGCTCCCGATACTACGTGTCCCAAGAATACCACTTCCTGTAACCAAAACTCACACTTCGAAAACTTTGCATACAACTGTCTTTCCCGCAAAGTCTGTAATACTATACGCAAGTGGGTAGCGTACTCATCATTATCTCTCGAGTAAACCAGGATGTCATCAATGAACACAATAACAAACTTGTCCAAGTAAGGATGGAACACCCTGTTCATGAGATCCATAAAAGCTGTCGGTGCGTTAGTTAACCCGAAAGGCATGACCAAGAACTCATAATGACCGTACCGAGTCCTGAACGCTGTCTTGGGTACATCCTGTTCTTTAATCCTCAACTGATGATACCCAAACCTTTGATCAACCTTAGAAAACACTATAGCTCCTTGTAATTGATCGAAAAAATCATCAATCCTCGGTAATGGATACTTGTTCTTAATGGTCATTTTGTTAAGCTGTCAGTAATCTATACATAACCGAAGTGTACCATCTTTCTTTTTCATAAATAAAACTGGTGCTCCAGACGGAGATATACTAGGGCGTATAAAACCCTTGTCCACTAACTCTTGCAATTGTACTTTCAACTCCTTCAACTCTGCCGGAGCCATTCTATATGGAGGAATAGAGATAGGGACAATACTCGAAATTAAGTCAATGGTGAATTCAAACTCACGATCGGGAGGAAGTCCCGGTAATTCATCAAGAAATACATCAAGGAACTCACTTACCACGGGGACATTCCCTAACATAGGTTCCTCCCTCGATATATCAATCACGTGAGCCAAGTATGTCAAATATCCGTTTCGCACAAATTTTAAAGCTTGAGGGTCGAGATTACACAAAACGGTAATACTCGACGCTCCCCCGTAAATACCACTTTTGCTCCCTCTGAACTCTAGAGAGTCACTTCTTTCTTAAAACAATCCACCTTTGCTCGATGAGTGGACAACCAATCCATACCCAAGATCAAATCAAAGTCCCGTATCTCCAAAGGGATTAAATTACCCATAAATTCTTCTTCCCCAACTTTAATGCCACAGTCTCTATAATACGTATTTCTTACTAACCGCTTGCCTAGAGGAGTATGCACTATAATCTCTCCCTCTAATGGTGACAGGTTCCTATCTGAGAATGATGCAAATGATATGCTAACGTATGATCTATCAGAACCTGAATCTATCAAAACATGTGCATCTCTATCAAACACAATCATAGTACCTATCATTGTGCTAGGTCGAACTCGGGCTTCATCCTCAATCATTGCAAAAACCTTGATCAAAATCTGGGGCTGTGGTCTGAAAGATGGCTGCTCCGGGGCATTACTCCCCATGCCTAACCGTATCACTAGGCCCTGTCTGGACTGTGATCCAGAAGTGTCTCTCAGCGGTATACTAGGACGAGTCAGAGGAGTAGAAGTAGCTACTGTACCCCGTCTCAACTGAGGACAATCTCTCCTGATATGCCCTTATTGGCCACATTGAAAACACTTTACAGGCTGTCTACATGACCCAACATGAAATCCTCCGCAATTACGGCATCTGTCCAATCCTCCTAAAGTCTCCCCCTGTCTACTCATCACTAGCCGATTAAATCTAGAAGATCTCGACTGTGACTGTTGAGATGGAGGTCTAGTGGATGCCACAGATGCTGAGGTAGTACTTCCTGCAGTAGATGTCGAATCTCTACCTCTCTTTGAAGACTAACCCAGGAACGTAGGCGGATTCCTTCTCTTTGCGAACTCAGCTAGGATCCGTCTATTCTCAGTGGCGAGCTTCTCAGCCCGTAAGGCCATCTGCACGACTTCCTTATGTGGATCCCTACTAGTCACTGTTATCCGTTCCCTGATCTCATTATGGAGCCCTTCCTTGAAATAATTGGCCTGATCTTGCTCAAATTTCACCAGATCCGGCACGTATAACATCAACTCGTTAAAACGAGTCTCATACTCCTCTACAGTTAGATTTCCTTGTTTTAAGCTCAAAAATTCTCTTTTCTTTTCTTTCGGATGAAAGTAAGTAAAATACTGACCATCAAATTCTCTGAGGAAGTCAGACCATGTCTGAGGAGTCGTGGAACGGGACTTCACCAAATTCCACCAAGTACGAGCCCTATTCTCTAGTAATCTAGTAGCCACTATTAGCTTCATATCGTCATCTAATCTCATATCAGAAAGAGTCTTCGAAACTTGATTAACCCAATACTTAGCTGCAGTCGCATCTAACTCACCAGTAAACGAGACGCAACCCAACTGTCTAGCTTCCTTCAATTTCTTAGAAATGGAGACGTTCGGTGTCTGGGGTGGAATAGGAGGTGGTGGTATTGGGGCTGTTACAGGGGAATTAGCAGGTGGAACTGGACCAGCCTGAGCCTAGCCTGTAAGAGCAGCGAGAAAAGTCGCTAATACCTGAGCTGCCTTGGGTGACATGGCAGGTACGCTAGGAGTAGCAACAGGTGGTGGAGGAGGTACAGGAATGTCAGTAGACTCAGCAGTAGGAACTGGTCTAAAAGAAGACACAACCGACTCCTCTTCTATGGAATCTGGCCGACTTTGTCTGCGACGACCTCTTCCTTTACCAGTAGATCTAGTGATAGGTGGTAGCTCACGTCGAGGAGGCTTAATGATCTACAAGAAAAATGGAATTGGTTTAGACGACTTAAGACTCTATATGCAACTACATGCAACTAACTAATCTTAACTGGGCACATTGACATTGTAAATTATTTTTAAATAACTTTAAATCCAAGAACTTTAAAAATCAAAACCTTCTTTCAAAACCATAAGTTTTTAAACCAAAAGCTCTGATACCAACTGAATTGTCACGACCCGGAACCTCCCTCGGGCCCATGACAACCGCCGTGACGTTCTGATTGACACTCATTATCCAAAATGCCAATCGGAACCCCGCAAGGCTAATGAATTAGTTTCTTGCCTTTCCTATGAGCAATCGTTGTTAAATATCGAGTTTTAAGAAAATATAAACTATTTTAGATCGAAAACAATCAAAATAATTTTTTCGCCACATAGGGGTATTTTGGTCATTTTTACCAAAAAAATTTCAAAACCTGATAAAAATACAACGTATGGTAGAAAATATCCACTGTCAATTTAAAATAAATTTTTGTAATCTAAATCATCCATTTAGAGTGAAAAGTTGGCTAACTAGACTAAATAAAAATATTTGATAATATATTTCATTTTCTTATAAAATAATTTTTATAGAACTATACATAAATAATTTTTGTAGCGTGAGAACAAAATAAATTCATACATACTATAATTTACAAAGTTATAATGTACAATAATAATTACAATGACAAGTGGCCCATAAATACACCAAGTGTTGGTGATAGTAACCTACTGTCTGTGAGATAGAGGGGTCAACTGGAATCCTCGACAAAATCGGGTATCTACAAGCTACCACAGGCCTGAAATATTTGGAAAGGAGGTGGGTGAGATTTTGCAATCCCAATGAGTAAACAGACATTATCATAAATATCTAAAGGCGAGTAAAATGGAGGCAAGTTTAAACAACAAATCACAAACCATTTCATAAGGTTTTCAATTTATTTCTTAAACCATAAAATATTTGTAATTTACCAAAACAGTTGTTAAGGCTTATGACTTTTATTAAAAACAGGGCTCAAGCCAAAAACTAGTCCTCGGGGATACCTTGGCCGAGGCATCTAACCGAGTCCGCCAAGGTTGTTAAGATATTTACATGTTAAACACATGTTAGTTTTGAAAACAAGTCGTTCCTTGGCGTTGGCCGAGTTACACATTCACGTGGGGGTTCGACGTGAAGTGAGCTCTAACACTACCCCGGGAGTTACCCTCCTCGCCTCTACAACCGGAGTAACTATATAACTGGGTTTACCGTGCCCCTCTAATAGGCAGTCCACGGAAACCCGTCACTGCAGTGACTAACCCACCAATTTTAATAAAATTTCGACAGTATAACGTGGCTTTTATTTATTTATCCAGCCTGCATAGTAAAAAAACTTACATAAATTTCCCAATGCATTCACAAAATATAGCCACATATACTCATTTCTCATAAGCCATTCCTAGGAAAATATATATTTTTCAAGTCAATTTGTAGCCTCCAATTACTCAATTTCATAATCAATACAATATATTTTTATTTGTCACATTTATTCCTAAAACATCAAAAATCCCGTTTTAATCTCGTTCTCATTTCATAAAATACATAAAGGGCATTTAAAATAAACTCTAGATAATTTACAATAATAATAAGTTTACTCACCGTTTGTACAAACTAAAAGCTTTCTAAGCGCCCCGATCACTACTCGTCGGGTACGACTTCTTTGCCTTTTCCGGAAGGCTCTCCTCCTAGACACATTACAAAAATTTACACAATTCATCACATTGATGCTAAATCACTATATAATTAACTTAAATCCTATACTAATGCATGGTATGAAATGCAATAGCCTAAAACGGCTTAAACGCGGTATTAACCTATTTTTGGCACTTTGCCCGATAAATTGCTAACGCGCTCCATTTTAGCTCTAAATCATCCCATTCTCTCTCCAACATTTCTAACCATTAAATATCAGCCAATAACCTTCTAAAAACAACAAAATCAGCTCACTCCCTTCCTTGGAAAATTCGGCCAAAAATGGGACATTAACTCGGTTAATTTTCTACTTTGTTTTTCTATCACGTTTAATCGTTTTTCATCATTTTCTCTTCATTTCCCTTAGAATAAAATCAATTCATCATCATTGTACAGCATTGAGCATCCAGCCAAGAGTGGGTATTGTGAAAATTTAATGATTTCTTGCCCAATTTAATTTCTAAACACATTTAACTAACTAAAACTATCAATTTAACTAAAAATCAAAACCTAAAAATTTCAATTTCTCCCCCCTTGAAATTCGGCCAGCCCTTGATGTCACTTTTAGATCTCTCTCCTCAAGCATGCTAAATGGAAACAAAGGCATAGGAAAGGTAGAAATCAAGCTAAAGTCGAAAAATCATACCGTTAGACGCGCAAAGGGTTGAAAAACGTGAATTCCCCTTTGAATTTTCTTGTTTCTCTTTGGTTTTTCTTTTTTTCTTCCTTTCCTCTCTATTTTCTCTCTTGCTCTCCCTTATGGCCAGCCATCACTTAAAATGGGGTTTAAATGGGCTGACTTTTCATTAAAATAATATTGAATCATTAAAAAGTGCCATGTGTCACTTTCCCATTGGCCCATTTTTAAAATTGTCTTTAAACTTCAATTTTTCACCACTTAACATACCATAGTTGGTCATACCAAAAATAAATAAATCCTATGATTTTGACAAGTTTTGGGTGGTGAAAATTACGGTTTTTACCTCAAGATGACAAAATTACCGTTTTGCCCCTATGTTCCGAAAATTGCTGAAATTGAAAATTTTCACTTCCTATCATTAAATTATACTCCAAATAGTGAATCTTGGTCAAAATTTTCACTCCATGATCAAATTATTATCTTAGGTGGCAAAATGTCGATTTTTTACCCTTGAACATCAAAATTTTCAATTTTTACCCCTAATGAACCCTCGAACTCCGAACAATCATTTTTAAGCATTCCTGGACTATAAAATATTAAATTTCATCCTACAATTCCTATTTGAACTAGTTCAAGGTTAAATCAACTCAAGTGTACCGTTAGGTATTATACCGAGTTTCGTTTATTCTTAGGTGCTTTCCTAGCATAATAACATGCTACTCAGTGCATGTATGTCATGACATGTGTTTATAGGGTTGGGTTTTACATGTGAACTATGGTTCACTAATAAAAATCTCATCTAAGGTGATGGTTGAAGATCTGCCAGTCATAGCTAAACTAGATATGCTATGTAAGACTTGCCAATATGGAAAGCAAAGTAGAAAGCTTTTTCCTAAAAAAAGAAGCTGGAAAGCTAAAAAGAAACTTGAACTAGTTCATACTAATTTGTGTGGCCTTCTGAAGACTTTTTTTGTCAGGCCCTACTCTATTATATACTTGTCATGTCATTCATGTACTTGATAGCATATCTACATACTGGGATGCCTCGAAGAATCATTAAAAGTCGATATCGTACCTAGTGTTACAATTAAGTCGATTAAAATATCGAACTAGTTTGAATAGAAATTTTAGGATATATTTTAGAGTTATTGAACCTTAGAATGTCTTAATATGGTAATTCGGAGTTCGAGGATTAATTTGGAGTCAAATTAAGAATTTTCATAACATAGGGGCAAAATGATCATTTTGACACCCGAGGGTAAAATTGGAATGTTGGACAAAAATTTTTTTTAACCAAGTTTGACTAATTAGATCATGATTTGAATTTGAGAATTGAAAAATTTTAAGTCCAACATTTTTTGAAATATAAGGGTAAAACAATCATTTTACGTGTCCACGAGGACGTAATTGGAATTTTTGGAATTTTACACCACCATAACACTTGTCAAGCCCATGAATTTCACCTATTATTATTTTATACTTTGGATAATTAAGAGATTACATATGGTGGTGAGAAAATGCTTAATTGTTAAGTTTTAACCATGGACCAATCACATGATGACACATGTCAAGCTTTAATATTTTTACAATTTCCTTTATAAACTCAACATAAACTCTCCCATTTCACTCTTCATGGCCAGCCAAAGCAAAGAACAAAGAGAAAAGAATAGAAACAAACCCTAGAGAGGAAAATTCAAGATAAATTTGTTGAATTTCAAAGAACAAAGCAATCAAAGGTAAGATTTTTCAATTTTTGCTTAAAATCTACCTTTCCCATGCTTTTTTTTTCATTTTCTATGGTTGAAACACAAGTTTTCATGAGGGAATACTTGTTGGCCGAACATAGGGAGAGAGGTTTTGATGATGGATTTTGCTAGATTTCATGATATCTTAGTGTTTTTAGTTGTTTGATGATGTTCGGCATGAAAAACAAGCAAGAAAATCACATGCCCTTCAACAACCATCTTTGGCCGAATGTTATAGGTGACATGTTGATGATGGATTTTGTTGTATTTCATGTTATTTAGCTTGTAATTGATGATTTATGGTATTGGATATCGAAAACGGTTATCGAAAAGTATAGTTCTTTTAGTAAATGACTTGAACAATAATGAGAAAATCATAGTGAATGGACTTGAATTTGATTCTTAATGATATAGATGGATTTATTGGACTATGTTAACACTAATTATCACGTTAGTTCGGAATCGAAATGAATTTCGGTTACGATGAATTAAGTCACAATCAAGCTCATTGAGGTATTTTGGTGTATTTGGAATATTGGAAGTGTAATGAATATATTTGAAGTTGAATCGGATGTTTTGGTTAATTCAACGGTGTATAGTTCGAGTTAGGTCGAATACAAATTCAGTCCGATCATAATTGAACCCACGTAGAACATCGTCTTTAAGTGATTATTCGAACAATTCTCATTCAATTTCATGCATTCATATAGAGCCTGAAATAGTTTTATAACAGTTTGGTACAAATATATTGAATTACGTGTCATGTATTATGTATAGGTGGTGAGCCCTCTGATAAGGGTAAAGATATCGTACCCGAGGACCAAGAATAGGAATACTCCAAACTCCCGTTATTGTGAGTAATCAAATGTTCACCTTAACTATCTAAAGTAGTGTATACTTGTTTTTATGATTTTAAAGAATAATGAACTTAAATCGTAGATTTTTATGTTTTATAAGTTAAGTGTTGGTTAAATGAATGAGATTTATAAACTGTTTTGCAATTCAATGATGATTTTGGAAATTGAGTAGGTGGAGACTATATACTTGTGTTATCTATATATATATATATATATATATATATATATATATATGGTTTGAATTGATGGCTTATGACAATGTGATGGCATGAATGGCT
>NC_030852.1:18316023-18320017 GCF_000208745.1 Theobroma cacao
GCTCAGGACAGTCTGTAGACAGCCGATTTTGTTGAGGGTTGCTTTTGGATTTGCATCCTTAGAAATCGAAGGTCTACAGTCTTGTATATTTTCAATTATTTTGGGGCCCACATGTCATTGTAGAATATTTTTGTATACCTGGTTTAGAGTGCTATTATATATATGAATTTATTTTGCTCTTACGCTACAAAAATTGTTTATGCAGGATTCTATAAATATTGTTTTATAAGAAAATGAAATATTTTATTTAATATTTTATTTAGTTTGATTAGCCATAATTTCATTTTAAATGGATGATCTAGATTACTAAAATTATTTTTAGATAAGAAATGTATATTTTTCGATCGTATATTGTATTTTCACCAAGTTTCAAAATTTTCAGGTAAAAATGACCAAAAAACCCCTGTGTAGCAGAAATTACTTTTTATTTGTTTTTGTTTTAAAAATAGTTTATATTTCCTTAAAACATGATATTTAGTAACTGTTGCTCACAGGGGAGACGTAAAATTGATGCAAGAGCCTTGCAAGGTTTCGGTTGACATTTCGGGTAATGAATGTCTATCGAGACATCGCGGCAGTTGTCACGAGCTCGAAGGGAGTACCAGGTCGTGACATTGTCATTGAACAATAATAGATACTATATTCTGTTTATTGATGATTTGACAAAATATTGTTGGATTTTCTTTATGAAGCTGAAATCTGAAGCTTTAAAACACTTTACTAAGTTTAAAGCTTTAGCTGAAAATTAGTCTGGGATGAAGATTAAAATCTTGAGGAGTAATAATGGATTTAAGTTCACTATTGCTGAATTTGAAGTTTTTTTGTCTTAGATAAGAGTTGAACATCAGCTTATTATGACCTGCTCTCCACAGTAGAATAGAGTGTCAGAAAAGAAGAATAAAATAGTAGTTGAAATGGCAAGATGTTTACTATTCTATAAAAACTTACCAAGGGTATTTTGGGTAGAAGCAATCAACACTGCAAATTATCTACTCAATAAGACTTATACTAGGGCATTGAATCTTAAGACTCCTTATGAAATGTGGTTTAGGTGTAAACCATCAGTTGCTCATCTAAAAACCTTTGGTTGTGTCTATTATGCCAAGATACCAAATGAAAAGAGGTCTAAGCTGGATGCAAAATCAGTTTTATCTATTTTTCTTAGATATAGTGACTACTCTAAAGGCTATAAATTATATGATGTTAAAGCTAAGAAGGTTTTCATTAGTAGAGATGTTATGTTTAACAAAAGGAAAATTTGAAATTGGGAAGTTCCTGCAGTAGAGAGTTCTGAGAAGTTAGTTACTGGTAATGAAGATTAGTTGCAAGTTAACACTAATAGTTCTTCTGATATTGAATATGAGAGGAATGCTACTTGAGGTGTAACACCCTTGATTTTTTTGACATGGCCTATAGGTGATGTTTACCAAGTGACTTGAGAAGTTATTTAAGTTTTGATGAATATGATCATGTCTAGAGATAAATGACTATGAATATGGGGGGATAAATTAAAATCCTTTATGAAATTGTAAAAATGTTTAGCACTTTGATGTCTAAGTATTCCATTAAGGTAAATATTGATGAAAATGATGAATTAATCTTATAGATTGAGGATTTGATTTAATTTGATGTATATTTGAAAATATTTGTATGAGGAATTGAATTATATCATATAGAATGTTTGATGTTTTGATGTGTCCAAGTCGAGAGTTGAGCTATTTTACTCATGGGTGAGCTGAAGGACGGTTAGAGGCTAAAAGTCATAGCTTGGCTAAAGATGCGCCTTTGATTGTCAAGGTGAATGGGATTTAAATTAAATACATGTAATGCATAATGTATGATAGGAACACTGCCATGGTCCTATGATAAAATATGCATGCCAAGACGGATGAACTTAGGCTAGAAAACTATATATGTGTGTATGAGGTATGCCTAGATGAGAATGCCTAGGCTAGAGAATTAATATATATGTATATGTATGTTTACCTAGAAGTATGTGCATAGGCTAGAGAACAATTATGATTGTGTGACTATATGAGGATGCCTAGGCTAATTTGTTACCTAAAATAGGACATTTGTGTTTGCGTGATTTGTGGCTAGCCACAAGGTGACATAGTGTTAGAGCCCATGGTAAATAGGACCTAGAGCAAAAAGCCTACACATGGTGAGATATGAATTGTGTATTAAGGATTGTGCCAAATTGTGTTGAATGGATTGCTTGGTTAAGTATATGGGCACAATGCGATTTGGGGTAATGGCACAGCAATTTAGTGATATTGAATATGGAGGGCCGAAGGGCCATAATTGCTTATAGACATGATTTATGTGTGAATGCCCACGTATTTGTGGTTGATTTGAGGACAAGTATAAGGCTGTTAAGCCATGATTGATTTGATTGAATATGATGGATACCCATGTGGAGTTAAAGGCATAAAGGCCTATAGCTTTATTATGCTTCATTGATGATGCCTTAGAGATTTGATGGCAATTAGAATTATAACAAGCTTAGAGATGACTGAAGCTCGATGAATTTGAATGTGATTTGATGTGGACATAGGGAATGTCACAGGCAAAATGGCTTGATTTGTGGATATGTGTTCCATTCAAGGGATGAATTTCGAACATTGATTTGACTTGAGATGGAGTGAAGTTCCACGCCTTGTGACTTTGTGTGCCTGCAGGGATGGTGGTAAGTAAAGACAGTGACATTAATCCCACCTGTGATTCTCGCCTGCAGTGATTCAATACCATCTGTTGAGGTTACTCCAGGTGATGCCGAAGTCGAGCTACTACACTGGCTGATGATTTATTTCTTTGCCAGTTGCTTCGACGTTAAGCATGATCTGTTTCTCCGTCAGCTACTTTGATGTTGTACGAGATCTGTTCTCCGTCCGTTGCTTCAGCACGTGCGTAATATGTTTCTTAGCCTAGCGGCTTTGCCCACGGTGTGATTTATTTTTCTATCGATTGGCCATCATGCATGATCTGACTATGTCCAGGGCAAGACCACTCACTTGATTTCGTTTAACTATGATGATTTGCATCGAGTATGGCATGATTTGATTTGAATATGAAATTATGGTGACTAACTATGGATGATATTCGAGGAAAAGATTAGAGATAAGCAAACTATATGTAAACGAGATTTGAGAATGGGCTCGGCGACTAAGGTGTGCCTATGAAGCCTAGTTTGATGGTAATGGCTTTAAAGGTAAGCCTTGATTTGATGATTTGATGTGAGGACACGAAACTTGTGAATTGTGAATATAATAGGCCGTTGAGATGTGATCCGGCATGAATTTGATATGATGGGTTGTGCATGTAGGATATTAGGATGATCCTCACACATTGGAATTGGAGATGTTTGAATATGAACGTTTTATGGCTAGATATGCCTAAAAATATTTTATACGTAAAAATATTATGAAAAGATAGCATACCCTCACTGAGTATTAGATGACTCACCACTCTGTTGTACCATTTGCATATAAGAGAAGCTATGGGGTTTCGTGGCAAGTATCTTCGATTTGACAGACACATAATTGGCATCCGGTAGGTCTCCCTTCCAATATGTCACTCTACTGAGTCTGTGTGGGCCTTCTACCTTCAAGTCTAATTTGATGTAAATATGTCAAGCACGATGTGCCATTTGAATTGTATAAAGGTTGTTATGTACGAACCCAATTTGATGGCCAATGTATGGCCCTTGAACATTTGCATGGACTGTGAGCCATGGTTAATGTAATATATTTGAATTTCTTATGAGTATTTGATTATAAATCCCTTGGCAATTGTGTTATATGATTTCGGACTGTGAGGCTTGCTCGAGTCTAGTGGGCTTGCTTGTTGGGCTAGTGCGCCAGTCACAAACTCACGAATTTGGATCGTGACACAAGGTACCAATACACTATCAGATATATATATATATATATATATATATATATATAAGATATATATATATATATATATATATATATATATATATATATATATA
>NC_030852.1:18320601-18352051 GCF_000208745.1 Theobroma cacao
TGCACTTATTTTCAAAAACAATGCAATTTAGTTTAGTTCTTATTAAAACCCCTCATTAAACCCTTAATTGGTTAATCACTTGATGATGAAGGATCCATGCACAACAAAGAATTTGAAGAGTGAAAACTTTAGTAGCATTCAAGCAAGTCAAGCGAAATGACTGATCCTTGTTGCAGCGAGAATGAATTTTTGTTGCAGGGAAATTTGGGCTCAAATCATCAGCTAGCCGAGGGTTTTTTACTAAAACACCTCATTTCAAACTTAATTAATTAATTCCTTGATGTTGGAAGTCCATGATCAACTATGATGCTAAAGAAGTGGAAATATGGCAGAAACCAAACAAGGTAGCAAGCATGACAGAAGGTTTCTTGCTGTAGCGAAACCACCTGTAGACATCTCACTGCAGCGAGTTACAAGGTTGCAGCCAGCCTCCCAACTCTAGAGTTTCTCGCTGCAGCAAGAATGATTCTCGCTGCAGCGAGAAACAGAACACCAAGAAGAAAGTTCTCATTATATCAAGAAAAGGCCATTCTGCTACAATGACAAAATCAACTTGAAAATACTTAGCAATTTCCAAGATTCAACATGCAAGATTTCACATACATTACAACCATATACCATATTCATGAACTTTCTGTTGCATAAATATATATATATATAAATGTATACATATATAAACACCAATACCACCACCGCCTCACCCCAGCTCATGTTCAACCCCCACATCACGCACATAGCTGGAGTCATCATGTGCATCCCCCATATTGTGCACAACTAATACCACCGTGTGCATCCCCCACATCGCGCACAGGCAATATCATCATCCATACTCCCGCACCCGTCATCACCGGCATGTGCATCCCCCACATCGTGCACACGCATGGTTATATTTATTACACAATATTAACTATCGATACACAACATATATATATCAGCATCCTATAGGAGCACAAGGATTCATCATATTGCACACTCACCACATAAAACGTTTTAATAAAGGCTTGTTCCCATGCATAATCTTTAAGGAAAAATAAAATAAAAATCATCCACATGCTTCATCCAAATACCAATACATTTCCCAAAATATTTTAAATGCAAGTTCACTCACCTTGGTGGATTTGTAATTGAATTTCTTTTCAAAATTCTTCCAAGCTAATAAGGGAAATCATTCCCTCTCTCTCTGCACGTCCAACCAGTGAGTGAATGTACTTAAGAAAGACTTTTGAAGACTGTTGAGGTGTAAAAGTGGAAAAGCATGAAAAACCTTATGAAAGGGTGTAGAAGAACATGAGAAATAAAGCTAATTTGGGGAAGTTTTAAAGGTTTCAAAGGATACTTCCATAAAAGGTGCAAAGAAACATGGAATGAAGAGGAGGATAGGAGGAAGAAGAAGAAGAGAAGCTGCTGGAAAACTAAAAAAAAGCTGCTGGAGATTAGATATTTATAGTTAAAGTTTATCCAATTTTCATACAATTTACAATAATGCCCTTAACAAGGCCACTTGTCTTCCTCCTTTCCTTTATGCACTCTTTTTACTCCTTTAACACTGAGACAAAGTCCATATTAGTCTAAAAGTACTCGAGTTCATGAAAACTTAAAAATTTAGGCTTTAGGTGTAAAATGACCATTTTACCCCTATCATGGAAATTATCAGTATTTATATCTTTTTCATTTATTTACCCTCATTCATTTATTCCTTAGGCCTACTTAGACCTTAACAATGTCTAAAAGCCTACTTCTAGGGGCTCACCATGAGAAATGACAAAATTACCCTTGGCCCGTGTTATCTCGTCTACACCTAGTTACGGGACTATAAAGGTCAAGGTCTCACAGCTGCATTGAATGTAGAAATGTAGATGATGGAGAAGAAAAATAACTGGATTCTTATTGATAAACCAACTGATCAGCATGTTATCGGAGTAAAGTGGATTTTCAAGACAAAACTGAATCTAGATGGGTCAGTTAACAAGTATAAAGCCAAGTTAATAGTAAAAGGCTTTTCTCAAGTATATGGTATTAATTACTTTGAGACATTTGCTCCAGTTGCTAGGCATGACACTATCAGATTACTTGCTGCTCTGTTTGCTAAAGAAAATAGGAAAATTTTTCATCTTGATGTGAAGTCAGCTTTCTTAAATGGTGTGCTATCTAAAGATATCTATATAGAACAACCTAAAGGCCGTGTGAAGAAAAGTGCAGAATACAAGGTTTGTAAACTCGTCAAGGCTCTCTATGGTCTAAAACAAGCTCCTAGGACCTAGTATGAGAGAATAGATGAGCATTTTAGAGCGTAAGGTTTTGTCAAGAGTTTGAATGAACATGCACTCTACATCAAAAAATCAAATGAATTAGTGATTTTTATTGTAGGTTTGTATGTTGATGATATGTTGATTATTGGACCGGATACTTCTTACCTTGAAGATTTCAAAACACAAATGATTAGTGTTTGAAATGATAGATTTAGGGCCTATGTCGTACTTTCTGGGAATGGAGATATTATAGTTACCTAGACAGATTGTTTTGCATCAAACAAAATATGCTAGATATATACTAAAATTCAATATGGATTCCTACAAGGCTGTGGACATACCTTTGTCAGTTGGGAGTAAGCTAAGCAAGGAATATGAATCACAAAAGGCTGATGGAAACCTCTACAGAAGAATGGTAGGTTCTTCATTATATTCGTCAGCTACTAGGCTTGATATCATGTTTGTCGCAAGTCTTCTTTCCAAGTTTATGCAATCTCCATCAAATTTGCATTTTACTACAGTTAAAAAGATACCCAAATATGTGAAAGGCACTATATATTTTGGTTTGATTTACAAAGGGACAAAAATTAATGAGTTGTTGGGGTAAAGTGATAGTGACTGGGCAAGGTCATTTGAAGATTCAAAGAGAACAAGAGGATATTGTTTCTCTTTTGGTAATGGGATTTTTGCTGGAATTCTAAGAAGCAAGATGTAGTAGCTTAGTCTTCAACTGAAGCTGAATATATAGCTACAATTGCTGTAACAAATCAAGCTATGTGGCAGAGGAAATTGCTATTTGATCTTGGTTTAAACAGGAAAAGGCAACAGTAATCTATGTGGACAACCAATCATCAATTGCTATTACCAAAAATCTTGTGCAGCATGGGAGTGATGGGTTTGACTATGGATGGCATGCTCAAAATACGCAGTGGAAAGAAAATTAAAAATTTTATAACTAAACAACAAAACATGCCTCCACCCATGGATCACTGTGGTTATATTTAACACATAAAAGCACAAAATAAATTATTGTTTAAAAAGTTACCTTGCCATGTAATTTTGTAATCACGATGGCACTTTTCGAAGCAATCCCGCGAACACCACAAGGAGCAAAAACCCTAGCCAATCAAGTGTTTGACCTCCAATGGTAGTACACACAATTGCACTTGAACCTTCAATAAAGGAAGGAGTTTTTAACTATACTTTGTGCTAGCAGAGAGGACAATAATTTCCCTTTTTTTCTTTTTCACAATCTTAGCCGAACTTTGTTGGTCCTGTTGACATGTGCTAGAGGGGGGTGAATAGCACAATTTGGCTCTTGACAAGGTGTGGAACTAATTTCCAAAACAAAGAAAATAAAAACAGAGTAGACAATGGACAGCAATTTATAGTGGTTCGGTCCAAGACCTACATCCACTACCTTGATTATCCAACAAAGGATTTTCCAAACCAAATCACTAAAACAGTGGAATTCACAAGCTTGCACCAAGCTTTTACAATGGCTTTTCACAGGCTCAGCCACAACCTTTACACTAGTTTTTCCCGAGCTAAACTAAAACCCAAAGTGGTTTTTCAAGGCTCAACCATAACCTATAACATTCAAGCTTTCCCAAGCTTGAACAACCCCTTAGAGTGACTCCCTCACTCTAAGTATACAATAAAAAGTGGTAAATGAAAGTACCTATGATCACTGGATGATCTGATTGGTACAGGATTGAGTGCTAATCACAGATGCAAAGAGTAGGCGTTAAAGTGCAGACAAGTGCAATGAAGCTTTTTTGATTTTTTAACTTTTTATAGCTCAAATCTCATTTAAGGCTTCAAAAAACTTGTTTCTCATTATTGTAAGACCCTTTTATACTTGGAGATGCAACTCTGATGGCAGTTTGGCAGTTTATATCCGTTGGAAATAGTTGAGAATGAGTTCTAGCTGTTAATCTGTCTTGTAGTGCTCTAGTTCAAATTGCAGATAGAGAGCTCTTAGTCAACTAACTTGGTTGACTAAGTTGATTCTGTTTCTGGTTTACAGATTATGGCAGAGGGCACTTAGTCGACTGTGTCAAGCCTGGCTCTATAATATGTTTATTATGCCATTCCTACATAAGAATGCATGTTTGCTTACTTGGGTACCTCGAAAATCATTAAAGGACGGCAATGTACCAAATGGTACAATTAAGTTGAATTAAGCCTCAAACTAGTCCAAATAGAGGTTTTAAGATGAAATTGAGAATTTTAAAACCCTAAAATAACTTAAAATGGTGATTCGGAGTTCGATGACCGATTTGGAGTCAAATTAGAATTTTCATAACGTAGGGAAAATATGGTCATTTTGCCACCTAAGGTTAAAATTGGAATGTTGGAAGAAGTTTTTCACCAAGATTGACCATTTAGAACATAATTTGAGTTTGAAAGGTGAAAAATTTTAATTTCGGCATTTTTTCGAGCATAAAGGGTAAAATAGTCATTTTACAGCTCAGAGGCAAAATTGGAATTTTTCACCACCCAACACTTGTCCAGCACATGAATTTCACCCATTATTATTATGGATAATTGAGGAATTTTAAATGGTGGAGAGAGATTGCTTAATGGGTAAGTATGACACATGGGCCAATGGAATGGTGACATGTGTCAAATTTTCATCCATTTATAATTGGCTTTAGAAATCAGCACATAAACCCTCCCAGCTCATTTCTCTTGGTTGGCCAAGAAAGAAAAGGGAAGAAAAGAAGAAGAACAAAACCCTAGCTAAGAAATTCAAGAGAAATTCACCAAATTTCAAGGAATCAAGCCATTAAAGGTAAAATTTCTTAATTCTAGCTTGTGTCTACCTTTCTTATGCATTATTTTGCATTTTCCATGGTTGAATCACAAGATACCATGAAGGATAGTGTGCTGATCAAACCTTAGGAGAGAGAATTTGATGATGAATTTAGTTAGAAAACATGTTATTCTAGTGTTTTTAGTTGTTTGGTGATGTGTAGTATGAAAAGCAAGCAAGAAAAATTCATGTTCTTACATCACCTTCATTGGCCGAATATTCCATGTGGAATATTGATGATGAATTTGATTGAATTTCAAGTGATTTGATTAGGAATGAATGATTTATGGTGTGAGAATCAAGCATGAAAAATTATATTGTTAGTGCACTCACCATGGCCGAAATTTTCAAGAGAAAATGTGAGGATGATTTTGCCACATTTCAAGTTATTTAAATTGTGTTTAATGATTTGGAGTATTGTGAGAGAAATGGAATTGTTTAGAGTTGAATTGGACGTATTGGTCAATTAATCAGGTGATAGATCGAATTAGGTCAATACCATTTTATTTAGGTACATAATTGAATTTATATTGAACACCGTATTTAGATAGTTACCCGAGTATTTCACATCCCATTTCATGCATTAGTATAGAGCCTGAATTGGTTTTACAACGGTTTAACACAAATGTAGCAAATTGCTTATTGTGCATTATGTCTAGGTGGTGAGCATTCTGGCAAGAGTAAAAAGGTAGTGTCCGAGGATCAAGAATCAGAGTATCCCGAATTCGATTCCCATTACAGTGAGTAACCTTATCATCATCTTAATTATCTGAAGTGAATTTTAATTCGTTTTTGTGATTTTATAGAAAATGAGTTTAAATGGTAAATCTTTGTGTTTTATAAGCAAAATGTGATTAAATGAAATGATTTTATAAAATTGTCTTGAAATTGAATGATGGTTTTGAAAATGGAGTAATTGGAGACTACTTGTTGTGTTGTAAATTATGATTTGAATAGAATGGCTTATGATAATGTGAGCATGAGTGGCTGGATTGGTAATTGTGCTAAACATATGTGAACAATTGTTTTGCCTTGACATGTTGTTTTGTAAAATAATTGCCACGTTATGCTGCTGAAATTTTATTAATTTGGTGGGATATCGATTAGCTTATTGTAATGGGTGGGTTTCTGTGGATCAGCCTATTAGAGGGGCACGGTAAACCCGTTATATTCTTACCTCAGTCTGAGAGGCACGTAGGGTAACTCCTGAGGTGAAATTTTAGAGTTCACTTCATGTTGAACCACCACGTGAGGGTAAATTCAGCCAACGCCAAGGAACGGCTATGTTTTCAAAATAAAAACATGATTTATGAGTACATGACTTTTTAACAGCCTTGGCGGATTCGGTTGGGATAGCCCCAGGTCAAGGTATCCCTGACAACTGAGTATGAAAATGATTTTGACATGAGCCAAGCTTTTCAGGAAATCATAAGTCTCGTTTATTTGGGTGAAATGAATCTATTTTATCTTATTAATATGAGTTCGAAATGCTGCGAATCATTTTTATGCTAATCTATTTATCTGTCTCCATTTACTCAGCTTTAGATATTTTAGATGATATTTGTTTACTCACTGGGATTATATAATCTCACCACCCTCCTTTCCACCCATTTCAGGATCAGGATAGTCGGTAGATAGCTCATTTCGTTGAGGGTTACAGTTGGACTTGCATCCTCAAAAAACAAACTGTAGGTTCACAGCCTTCATTACTTTTAGTCATTCGGGGGCCCACATGTCATTGTTAAATGTTTTGAATACCTAGCTGCATGTGCTACTGTATGTAGGAATTTTTTTTGTTTTTACGCTATAAAAATTATTTACGTAGCATTCTATGAAAATTGTTTTATGAAAAATTGGAATATTTTATTCATTATTTTTATTTTATTCGATTAGCTATAATTTCACTTTAATGAATGTTTTAGATATCTAAACTTATTTTCGGTTATAAAATGTGTAAATTTCTCTCATATATTACGTTTTAGCTAGTTTCGATATTTTTGGGAAAAATGACCAAAATACCTCTGTGTAGTTGAAATTTCTCTTTGACTGTTTTTGAATTGAAATTGGTTCATATCACTTTAAAACATGATTTTAGTAACTAATACTCACAGGGGAAGCGAGAAAACTGATGTTAAGCCTTACGAGGTTTCGATTGGCATTCCAAGTAATAATGTCTATTGGGATATCGCGGCGGTTGTCACGAGCTCGATGGGAGTTTCGAGTCGTGACAGACTGACTTGGTTAACTAAGTTGGTTCTATTTCTCAAACTCTACAGCTCGCTATTTCTCTAATTTGAAATTTGGTCAATCAATGTTCTTCTTTGTTTCACCAATAAGCTTCCTCCTTGTTATTCAGTCACATCTTGTTTATTTTATCCCTCTTTTTCTTTCAAAAATACTTTTTAAAGATTTAAGAAATTAATTTCATATATTAATTTTTTGCACACTCAAATAAAGGAATTAGACACAAATAAATAGGAATGTTTTATTATCATCAAAAAATAATGAAGCCAACAATCTCCCCCTTTTTGATGATGACAAAACACTCCATGATTAACAGCATAGTGTCATTTTAAATTGTTTTTAGTTTTCTGTAGGAATTAAGGATTGCTCCCCCTAAGTATATGCTCCCCCTTAGTGTGTGCATATTTTGCCTATTTTGTTTCAACCAATTTTATTCTTGTCACACAAAAATGACATTGTACATTTAGAGTATACATATGTGCATCAATGTAGAGTGATTTGAAGTAAGTAAGTATTAAAGGTCTGGGTACCAATGACCATACATGATTCCTAGTGAATTGATCAAGTTCTTCTTGCATGGCCATTATCCAACTTTCTTCCTTTTCAGCTTCTTCAAAGTTTTTAGGTTCAATTTGAGATATAAAAGCTGAAAACTCACAAGTTTCTCTAGTTTCTTTCCTAGTTCTAACTCCTTATGAAATGTCACCTATTATTTGGTCTTGTGGGTGATCTCTTACAAATCTCCAACTCCTTGGTAGATCATCATGTTGATTTTCTACTATTTGCAGATTTCCTAGAAATGGAGTTTCATTTTCTCTTATAGATGAGCTTTCTTCATTATTTTTATTATTCTCTAAGCTCATTTCCTCCATTTGTTTTTCTAGGATTTCTATATCATCATCATCATCATGAACTTCTTTTTGTAATGCATTTGACTCATCAAAAACCACATGGACTTATTCTTCAACGGTTAAGGTCTTTTTGTGAAAAACTCTATAGGCCTTTGAGTTTAATACATATCCTAAAAATATTGCTTCATCACTCTTTGCATCAAACTTCCCTAGGGGCTGTTTTCCATTATTCAATATAAAGCATTTACAGCCAAAACTCCTAAGGTGAGAAATATTTGGTTTTCTACCTTTGTAAAGTTCATATGGAGTCTTTGAAATCAAGGGTCTTATTGAGACTCTATTAAGAATATAAGCTGTTGTATTTACTACCTCAGCCTAAAGATATTTAGGTAGGTTGTTCTCACATAACATGGTCCTAGCCATTTCTTTTAATGTTCTGTTTTTCCTCTCTACAACTCCATTTTGCCGGGGTGTTCTAGGTGCAGAAAAATTGTGATCCAACCCCTTTTCATTGCAAAATTTTTCAAACTCATCATTCTCAAATTATCCTCCATGATCACTCCTTATGCTAACTATGGCTAGTCCTTTTTCATTTTTTACTTTCTTACAATAACTTAAGAATGCTTGTAGAGCATCATTCTTATGAGCAAGGAAGTATACCCAAGTAGATCTAGAATAGTCATCAACTATTACAAGGCCATAAGATTTACCTCCTAAGCTAGTTGTGCTTATTGGACCAAATAGATCAATGTGCAACAATTCAAGAGGTCTAGATGTTGACACTATTTTCTTAGTCTTAAAGGATGTTCTAACTTATTTTCTTAATTGGCAAGCATCACATATCCTATCTTTTTCAAATTTCAATTCCAACAGTCCAGCAATAAGATTTTTCTTTATTAATTTAGACATAGTATGCATGCTCACATGTCCTAATCTCCTATGCCATAACCAGTTATCATTCTTAGCATTTGCAACAAGACATACTTCACTATTCACATCAAGATCTTTAAGAAAAATTACATACATGTTCTTCAACTTTTTTCCTATAAATGAGATTTTATTTGTACTTATATCAATCACTTCACACTTAGTTGAATCAAAACATACCTTAAATCCTTTATCACATAATTGACTAATACTTAGTAAATTATGCTTTAAGCCTTTAACTAGCAACACATGACTAATTTGAGTTTGGGAACTCTTACCAACCGTACCTATACCATGGATTCTGCCTTTTGAATCATCTCCAAAGGATACGGTTCCTCTCTTTCTCTTATCCAACTGAGCAAACAGCATTTCATGTCTTGTCATGTGCCGTGAATAGCCACTATCCAAGTACCAAGGCTGTTTCTTCTTGAGTTGACCTCTTGAACATGTCTCTTTTAAGTCCAACTAAACCTACAAAACAGAATTTCAATTTTTCTTTATAGGTACCCATACTTTGATGGGTCCTTGAGTGTTAGTTGCAGCAAAGGATCCTTTAGGAACCCAAATTTTCTTAACTTTCTGCACTTTTCTTTTCTTAAAACAGTCATATGACAGATGACCATGTTTACCACAATTATAACATCTAGGTAATGCTTTAGCTGAATATTTATTGTGTTATGCATCTTTTTTTGAAGATTCATTTTTCAAATATTTAAGAGCTGTGTTTTCATCAAGAGTTATTTGCAAGGCTTCGGACTTGTTTTCCAGCTCTTGTTTTAAAAACTCAAAGTTTGTTTTTGAGTGTTCTAACTCAACTTGCAAAATATTTCTTTGCTCAAAAATAGAGGTGAACTCTTGTTTGATCTTGTGAGACCTCAACCTCTATAGGCTTGTAATTAGGCATAGACGCCATAACACGGGCTGGGGGTAGTTTCGTCATTTCCTCTAATAAGCTCTCAGAAGAAATTTTTATTATATTTTAAGGTCTAAATTGGCGTAAGACCTCATAAATGATGTGTAATGATGAAAACATGAAGAAAACTAGAAGTTTCAATCATTTTCATAATAGGGGCAAAATGATCATTTTTCACCTTGGGTTAGAATTTTTAAGTTTTCATGAACCCAAGCATTTCTAGATCATTATGGACCTTGTCCTAGTGTTAAAAGAGTAAAAAGATTGCATAAAAGATTGGAGGAGAATAAGCTAATTTGTGGAAGGGCATTTTGGTAATTTAAGTGGAGTGGATAAGCTTGGGCTATAAATATCCCTTTCTTCCAGCAGCTTCTACATTCTCCAGCAGCTTTTCTTCTTCTTCTTCTTCTCTTTCACGTTGCTTCCCAACCTCCATGAAAGCTTGATAAGAAAGCTCCACAACCTTCCTCAAATAGCTCCAAATTTCATGCTTTTGGTGCACCCTTTCCATAAACCCTTGTGCTCTTCCATTCTCTCACTTTAAAACCCTTGAAAATCTTGTTTCCATACTCTCTCTCACTAGTTAGGTGTTTTAGAGAGAGAAAGAGGAAGCTTTACAATAGTTTGGAGAATTATTGGAAAGAATTTCAAAGTTTTAAAGTTATTAAGTTGAGTAGTAAATTTGAGTTGAAATTTTAGTGTGAGAATGACTAGAGATTTTATTTGTGAATATTTTGTAGTTGAGATAGTTAATTCACTTTGGAATGATAGGATAGTGAAAATGGATTGCCATTTAATGGCCATTTCAAGTAAGCTAAGAGAAAGCTTTTGGACTCTATAAGTATGTGAATTAACATAATTGTGATGTTAATGTGATGATAGGTTCCAACGAAGCCACACCGTCCCAATTGGACCATTAGGGATGTCAAGCCCAGCTCTATAATATATTTACCATATTATATAGGTACTTGATAGAATGTCTGCATACTTGAATGCCTCAGAAATCGTTAAAAGATGATATTGTACATAATGGTACAATTAAGTTGATTTAAGCCTCGAACTAGTCCAAATAGAGATTTTAAGATGCATTCGAGAGTTATTGAACCTTAGAATGACTTAATATGGTGATTTGGAGTTCGGGGATTGATTTAGAGTTAAATTGGAATTTTCATAATGTAGGGGTAAAATGGTCATTTTGACCCCGAGGGCAAAATTGGAATGGTGGATGAAATTTTGATCAAGTTTGACTATTGGAACATAATTTGAGCTTGAGAAGTGAAAAATTTTAATTCCAATATTTTTTCGAGCATAAGGGCAAAACGATCATTTTTCGTGTCTATGGGGGTAAAATTAGAATTTTTGAAATTTTGCACCACCACGACACTTGTCAAGCCCTTGAATTTTACCTATTATACTTTGGATAATTGAGATATTTTATGTGGTGGTGGGAGAATGCTTAATTATTAAGTTTGAAAATGGACCAATTAAAAAGTGACACATGGCAAGCTTTAGTTATNATGATGATATATATATATATATATATATATATATATATACATATATGGTATATGGTTGTAATGCAAAAATGTGAGCATTTGAATTATTGAAATTTAAGAGTTTGTATGTGTTACATGTTGCTTTTGTTATTACAACAAGATGGCTTTGATTTAAGGGACAAGGAAACGTTTTTTCTTGATGTTCTGATTCTCGCTGCAGCGAGAAACTCTCGAGTTTTGAAGGGGTTGGCTAGCCGAAAACTCGCTGCAACGAGAATCCATTCTCGCTGTAACGAGATTCATTCTTGTTGCAGCGAGATTCATTCTTGTTGCAGCGAGATTCATTCTTGTTGAAACCTAAAATTCTGCTGTAGCGAAAAACTTTTTGTTTTTCTCCTCATTTGGTTCAGTTGCTACCCTATTTTCCATTTCTTTGTTACCATAGTTGAGCATGGACTTCCAACATTAAGGAATAAATGAATTAAGTTTAAAATGAGGAGGTTTGGTGAGAAACCCTCGGCTAGTTAAGAAACCCTCGGCTAGATGATAATTTAAGTCAAGTGTCGCTGCAGCGAGGACCCGACGTTTATTTGACTTGATTCGCATGAATGCTATTAAAGTTTTCACTCTCCAAATCCTTTGTTGAGCATGGACTCTTTTCAATAAGTGATTTTTTCATGTGGGGTTTACATGAGGGGTTTAATAAGAACTCAAATAAATTGCATTGTTTGAAAAATGAATGCATTATGATTTCGTTAAACATTCCTTATGGTCTACTTGTTCCCTTCTTGTTCACTCACTAGGTTTATACTCACCATTTTCAACTTCATGTTTTTAGATCACGAGGCAGCTGGTAACTAGGTTGTAGTGTCTTCGTATATTTGACTCTTGGTAGGTGTCTCGGCATTCAGTAGCTGTACATTCGTCCAAGTCTCTCCGCTGAAAGTTGAGAATTTTTTTTGTTGTGTATAGACAAACTTAATGTAAATTATTAAGATACATGTTGTGGACAATGTATATACACTTGTTTAGTATGCCAGTATGAGGTGGCAATGTTTAATATTATTTTGATCCTAAGTTATAAAATGTGACTTAGCAGTTTATGATGGAATGATGAACATGTTAGATTAATAGGCTTGCTTGGGCTTAGTGGACTACGGCCATTGGGCCAATGCCCTGGTCATGGCCCAGAATTTGGGTCGTGACAGATCTGTTCCAAATCATTTTCAAGTAATGCAGCCTTTTTTTTCAATGATTTGTATTTTGAAAAACGTTTTTCAAATTCATCATAAAGGCATTCATATTCATCCTGTAAATCATCATAAGAATTAATGCAGGGGAATGAAGGTACCTTTGTTTATTCCTCTTGTGCCATTAAACAGATGTTTACTCTTTTCTTAGATTTTTCATCATCAGTTTCAGAGCTTGATGTGTCACTGTCAGACCATACAACAGCCACCATTGCTTTCTTGGATCTCTTATTTTTCTTGGGGGTTTCATCTTTCAGCAATGGACACTCGGACTTGAAGTGACCAGGTTTCTTGCATTCGTAGCAGATCATCTCCTCATTTTTGTTGGAGTCATTTTTGTTCCTTATTTTCCATGAAGCACCTTAATCTTTCCTGAAACCTCTTCTAGTTAGCCTTCGATTTCATCTGCTCATTAGTTTTTTGAATTTTCTTGCAACTAGAGCTAAATCTTCATCATCATCACAAGAAAGCTTTTCCAGCTCTTCTTCAAGAATGTCGGCTTTAAGTGCAATGCTCTTTTTCTTTTCCTTTGCTTCCCTTCGGTCTTCTTTTTCTTCTTCCTTAAGCTCCAGCTCATGAGTGAGAAGAGAAACACATATCTCATCGAGAGTGATGATGTTCAGATCTTTAGCCTTTCTAATGGCAGTCACTTTCGGTTTCCAAGATTTTGGTAGGCATCTAAGCAGTCTCTTAACTAATTCATGTTCAGGGATAGACTTGCCTAGCTAAGTTAATTTATTTGTAATGTTTGTAAACCTATCAAACATGCTGGTGATGTCTTCACCATGCTCTATTTTGAACATTTCATAACTATGTGTTAAGAGAGCAATTTTGGACTCCTTTGCTTGAGAAGTCCCTTCATGGATTATTCTAAGTTTTTTCCACACTTGTTTAGCTGTTGTACAGCTTGAGACTTTGTTAAATTCAGTGGGGGTCAAGGCACAATGTAATGTGTTGATGGCCTTAAAGTTTATTTGAACTTTCTTAGTTTCAACCTCAGTCCATTCAGACCTTGGCTTGGGCATCAACTCATTTGTTACTACATTCACGGTTGAGGGCATAAAGGGTCCATCAGATATGACATCCCACATTTCATAATCTATAGCTCTAATATAGATTGACATTCTAGTGCTCCAATAAGGGTAATTAGAGCCATCAAACAGAGGTGGTCTATTTTTTGATTGTCCCTCAGTAACTATGGTTTTTTGTTGAGCCATTTGGATCTTCCCAAAGGATATTAAGCCTTAAAAATAGGAAACTAGCTCTGATACTAATTATTAGTCCCATTGATATGTGCTAGAAGGGGGGTGAATAGCGCAATTTGGCTCTTGACAAGGTGTGGAACTAATTTTCAGAACAAAGAAAATAAAAACAGAGTAGACAATGGACAGCAATTTATAGTGGTTCGGTCCAAGACCTACATCCACTACCTTGATTATCCAACCAAGAATTTTCCAAACCAAATCACTAAAATAGTGAAATTCACAAGCTTCCACCAAGCTTTTACAATGGCTTTTCGCAAGTTCAACCACAACCTTTACACTAGTTTTTCCCGAGCTAAACTAAAACCCAAAGTGGTTTTGCAAGGCTCAACCACAACCTATAACATTCAAGCTTTCCCAAGCTTGAACAACCCCTTAGAGTGACTCCCTCACTCTAAGTATACAATAAGAAGTGGTAAAAAAAAGTACCTATGACCACTAGATGATCTGATTGGTACAGGATTGAGTACTAATCACAGATGCAAAGAGTAGGCGTTAAAGTGCAGACAAGTGCAGTGAAGCTTTTCTGATTTTTCAACTTTCTATAGCTCAAATCTCATTCAAGGCTTCAAAAAACTTGTTTCTCATTGTTGGAAGACCCTTTTATACTTGGAGATGAAACTCTGATGACAGTTTGGCAGTTTATATCCGTTGGAAATAGTTGATGATGAGTTCTAGTCGTTAATCTGTCTTGTAGTGCTCTAGTTCAAATTGCAGACAGAGAGCTCTTAGTCGACTAACTTGGTTGACTAAGTTGATTTTATTTCTGGTTTGCAGATTCTGGCAAAGGGCACTTAGTAGACTGACTTGGTTGACTAAGTTGGTTCTGTTTCTCAAACTCTTCAGCCCGCCATTTCTCCAATTTGAAATTTGGTCAACCAATATTCTTCTTTGTTTCACCAATAAGCTTCCTTCTTGTTATTCAGTTACATCTTGTTGATTTTATCCCTCTTTTTCTTTCAAAAATACTCTTTGAAGATTTAAGAAATTAATTTCATATATTAATTTCCTGCACACTCAAATAAAGGAATTAGACACAAATAAATGGGAATATTTTATTATCATCAAAAACTAATGGAGCCAACAAACCTCTCTTGAAAATTGCTTCATAAGCAATTTTCTCTTTCACACAAAGGGAGTGGTGGCAAAGAAAGAAAACTTTTTTCTTTTTCTGACAAAAACTACGTTTTCTTTAATTGTGAAAAACTCTCATATGAAAAATAGTTAAAAGGTGACTTATATAGTTAGGTTAAAACAACTTCAATTTTGCAATTAAGCCCTCAATATTATAACACATTATAATATTGGGCCCATTACTTAATTAAACTCTCTTAATTAAGTCCTTGGAAATTAAAATCAAAATTAATTTCCTTTATATTTTGCAATCAAGGCCTTATAATTATAACTATTATTAATTATGCCTAAAACTTAATTAAACTCTTTTAATTAAGTTTATAGAAGTTAATTACCTAGCATGTGATTTAAGTCTAACTTAAATCGTCACTCTCCCAATTTAATTGAAATGCAATCATTATGTGTGACCCATTAGGTTCCCAACATGTTGGCAATGGAATTGATTAATATAAATTTCAATCAATTAATTTATAACCAATTCCATAGACCAAGATTGGCATCTAGTAATGCATCATGACCACCCAATTGTTGGGAGAGTCAAAAGGTTCTTTGACAACCTTTCAGTGCACAATCTATCAGTGTGATTCATTCCTTCATCATATATCCCGGAGATGATAAGAGCTTGGTACAGTGTCTACTCTTATTGACCTCTATATTTGTTTCTGCAATTATAGCATTAGCTTTATAGAGAGTTATGAAACATTTTTCATAATCTCCATGTCGCCTTGGCCAAGGACTTCAATAAGCTAATGTTAACTAAGAACTAATAGGATATGTCCGCTAAAACACTTGAGGTGATGATTCCTATCTTGACCACTCATTTGCCTTCACATGCTTCACACTATACCCAAAAGCATCCTGTTTTGGCATCCTTGGTTAGGCACTCGTAAGGATGAAATCAAAGTATAGCACTCTACATATAAGACAACCTGGTGTCTCAAGTCTAGGGAGTATTTACACGACTGACACATGAGAAGTGTTACATAGACACTAGAGTGTATTACCAAATGCACTTCTCATGGCGGGTCATGTTCAGTGAACTTGCTCTCCTAGGCAAGCACCTATATTTTAGTTCCAAGTATCTCTATACTTCAATCTATGAGATCGATTGCTTACTTCCAAAGTAAGGAACATAGAATATACCAGTCTCTAAGCATCATTGATGTCCAGTCTCAATGATACATTGACCAGGAACATTTTGAGATTATGCTTTGATGCATAGGAATCTCATAACTGCAACCCATTACAGTTTCCTTGCAAGGCATATTAATCTCATAGACTTCATCCAATTAGACTTATAACTCATTATAATTTATGTCTTATTGATGAAGGAAAACCTCTAATCATTCAACATGAATGATACTGTTGCATGATTGGAATCAAGCCTTAACCAATCTCAATTGACTGCAAGGCTCATCCCAACAGGGAGGACCAAGCACATTAGAGTGAAGTACCATGCTCTTAGAGAAGTTAAAGAAGAAAACTTTCAGCTCATTTACTATCCTACAGAAGTCCAGTTTGCAGATATTTTACTAAGGGACTCAATTGAGAAAAGTTTGAGTTTTTGAGATCAAGCTTGGGAATTTACCAGATATTCAATCAAAGAAGTTGAAAGAGTGATTGAAATCTACATGAAAAGTTCGCTGTGAAAGAAAGGCAAGAATCAAAAACCAATCGAAGACTGAAAATTGTGGTAGGTAATACGGTGTCATTTTATTATCGTTAGTATTGGGTGTCTTAAACACAAGATAAGAAGTCGTTTATGCAATCTTATTTATGATTTCTTGTATACGGCATACAGTAGTGTTGTTTTCTTTTCAATCTTTAATACCCTTTAGTCTAGTGTCGTTTTTAGCTTCATTTTCTTCTAGCTTAACAGCTACTTGAATATCTATTACTGTTATCGTTGTAAAAGCCTGTGCTATTTGATTTCAAATCCTATTTTTCAGTGTGCTCATATTGAGACTACATCTAAGCTTGATTGGTTTTAGATTTTCAAATTCTTGTATAAAAACTGTAATGGAAATTGAAATTGAAATTGCAGAGGAAAGATTCATTTTCCAAAATTTTCCAAAAAAGCTTTCAAGGTCTCTGTTCATTCATTCAAATCTCCTTCTTTCTTCTCTGAAATCTTTGACACTTCGTAAATCACAAACAACCGAATGTAATCTAAGAGATTGAATAGCAAAACTTTGCAACTAAATAGCGCTATTAATTGATCTTAACATAATGTTGCAAGAACTTGGGCTTGATTTTAAACAAAAATGGAAAGCCCTATTCTCATTCTCACCCTGTTAATTTGCAGCACAGCTGATTTGTTCAAGGAAAGCAGCAGGGTCCAAATAGGAGAAAGCCAGCAGTCATCTTCTGCAACTTCACCATTTTCAACTTGTTTTTTCATAGTTTAGCTGGCTTGAAAGTCAAGAAAAAGAAGCAATTTCTGCAACAGCAGCTCGCGAGTTCCAAAAGGAGGTTTGCCACTACTAATCCAATCCTTCTCAAGAAGGCCAGCTTTGGCGTTAGTCAGCATCTCGTTGTGAAAAGCAGACACAATGCAGTAAATTGACGTCCTTAAAACATCAGCCATGGCATATGCTTTTGAATAAAGTGGACCGTCTCTCCTTTTACCTGTTCTAACATCTCTTCTTCCAATACTCGATGTAGCCCATTTAATGCCAGCTGGGCCCATCAAATGCGGAGATGGTTGCAAACTTGATTTTTTTCCCATGAATGTTTCAACAGCAAGCAGGCAAGCTATGAGTGTCGAGATAACAGCAGCATTGCTACCAGAGAGTTGAGCAACTCCAAATCTGTCTTCTTTATGTGAGTGTGCAGTCAAGGATGCAATTGTTCGAGCAGACCATGTGTAAAGCTGCAAAATGATGCCCATCTCAAGATTACTAAAATTTTACTTGATAAGTAAAACATAAATTGCTCAGCAATGCCACAACCGATCTACAATGCTTAAACATCCCCAGAGAAAAGCATAGAAAAGAACAAAGCATTTTCGTTTATGCCCATAAATGACTTCTGTTGCTAGAGAAAAGCATCAAATAGAACTTGAAATGGTAAGAGTACAACCTCGACCTGGAGGAGCACAATTAGCCTCAGAAACTATGTTCCACTCCGTTCATTATGTATTGATAAATCTTAGGTTATATATGCTCAGTAAGGAAACCACATGGAAGAAAAAGAATCCAAGCAGACCCAACCACAACAAAACTAATTACTGCTAACAAACAAACCTACAAAGTCATTTTTAATCAACTGCACCACTACAGATGTAATATTGCCCTGTCCATGATGAAGACAATACCTCCCTCCCCCAACCAGGTTGGGCATCAGGGGACAAATTTGGGGATCAATTTTATCTCAAGTTGGGACAGGATCAGGAATCAAACAGTGCCCATCCCTCTGCAGCAGCATCTTAATTCTTTTATTATGTTTATATTTTAAAATTAATTTAATACCGCATGTTTCTCACATTAGTGTCAAATATTATTTGCTTAGATCAGTGATAATGGTAAATCTGGAAATGTAACAATTGTAGTTCTATTTTCCACAAATAATAATCCCTCTGTCCAATTTTGCTTGTCTGTGTTTGACTTTCATGGAGTTCAAGAAAAAATCTTTGATTCTAGTGTAATTTATATTGAAAATTTTTTTTTTCCTATAAAAGTGATGTACCATGATTTTTAATACCGTAAAGTAAAAATAAAAAATAATCACGCTCTGAAATATAGATAAAGTAAAAGCATTTAGGTTTTTTAAAAAATAGGACATAGTTTTGTATATGCAAAAAAGGAAACATAAACAAAAAATGGGAGAGAATAAAACTTTTGTAATTTACAACTAGCAAAAGTATCCTTGGCAAGAAGGGGGAGAAATCCCTCCATGTTTGGGCCTTGTCGCAATATTACCAAATATAGTGATAGAAGTGCAATTTATTTGTTTGACAGAAGATAAATTGGGAAGCAAACTCAAAATTACCATTATGTACAAAAAAAAAAAACTCAAAAAATATTATCTTACTTAGTAAAAGCAAATTACACAAACAAATAGACTTGAGAGAAGACCTCCCAACCATAAGTAATGTCATAATTATTTTTGATAGATTCAGAAAACAGGACTTTAATATTTGAGCTTGTTTTTAATTTGGACTTTACACCTTTATGAGGGCTTAATATATTTATGTAGCTAAAATCAAAGCTTTATTGAGCTCATATAAATAGGCTTGTCTTAAACTATTGAGGATAGCTTTTGGTGATTTGAGAGTTATGATTTAAAAAAATATTATAGACTCAAGTGTTTTCCCTGCTTTCAGAATTGGACTTGTAATCCTAAAAATGTTTCCTAATTGATTTCGACTCTATCTTTGTGGTGTGATGGTTCTGCATCAAGACTGTTTAATAAGGAATGCATGCACACCTCCAAAAAACAATTTCCATACCTGGAAGTTGTTCATTAGTTCATAGCATTTTGAATTCATTCGTGGGTCAGTTGATGACTGCAACTGGTCAGATACTCGGTAGGCTTTACCATCTGAAGAACCTTCCAAACCTTCGCCCAATTTTGATGCAAGCTGCTCCAAAGGCCGCAAGCATACAGCTGCAACTCTTCTGTAAGTCTCACCAGTTTCTTCAAAGAAGGCAGCTCGACGCCAATAGTCAACATTATTCTCACAAACCATACATAGATCAAGGTATGCAAGATATTTCAGAAGGGAAGTTGGAGAACTCTCCTCTAATGCAGCCAGGAGAGGCTCACTTGGATTTGTTTCTGCTGCTGCCGATCCTTTGGGTGGTGCGAATATGAACCTTTTTGTATGTAGCACCTACATCAAAACTCGAATGTATGTAAAAAGAAAGATCTTTGTTAAGGAACATTAGTGAATGTGAATAAGTATGTGCTTTGTCTACTGATAAAGGGGAGGGAAAGAATAATCAAAAAGATGATAGAGGTTTAGCATCTTGGGAGTAAATAAGAAAGATCCATGCCAAAAGACCTAAATTTGCATCCAAATCATTGGGTAAACTACAAATAGTTCATGATGAATACAGATAGGATTTTACCATGCAAGAAATTCAAGATTGAGAAGCAACTAAAAAGATAGGACTTTGTCACTTAGGAAGGCATAAAAGTTGATGCAAGAATGGTGGTGTTGCTTATGCAACAGCTCTGAGGACATATGTCCAATAAACTGACTCAGTTTTAAAAACATATGGAACTGTGAACAGGGCATGAATAGCATGGATAGATAGATTCAATCCTCTTTAGAAGCCAACAGCTAATATCATGAGTTCTTCATCCAAAAATAAGTCCTATTGGTACAAGAGAGTATGTCTAGATTAGAAAAGCAATTTATCAACTTTATTAAATTTTGGTTCCTAGAAGTTTTCTAGTAGCCTATTGTTTTGCAGAAATGGAATTTAGTCACAGTCCATTGGGTCTTATTTTGGGTATAGATAAATTATTAGGCCTTTTATGTTGACTTTAGTTCATATTAGTTGAGTGTTTTTCCAAATTCTAATCGTTTTAGGAATCTAATCTAAGTACAAGTTAGTACTCGGCTATTTACATCCCTTTGTATTGCTACACTTCGTAAAGCTTATTTTAAGGATTTGAGTTACTAAGACGACTTGGGAATTTGTGATTATGTGATTGGACACTTCTTTCTGCTTTTCTGTGTCAAATGCTACAGTACCTTGGTATACCATTCACAACTCTGAATCCGTAGCTTTCATTTGCTTTACTCCAATTCTACTGCTACAAGAAAATTCCAGCAACCATTGTGCTCAATTCCTGTCCTATTTTGAGATTAAAGTGCAGAATGTAAAGAACCTAATTAAGGGATTAGGCTACCAGAAATTTTATTGTTACTTTCTTCTATTCTATTAGCTTAATTGTAACTTTTATGTAGATTTAGTATTTTTAGATTGTTTAGGTTCTTTTACATTCAAAAGCATTTCGTTTGTTTTCCAAGGCTTTAGAGTTATATTTGGTATTTTGAATTTATATTAGGGTTTGAGATCCTATTTTGGGTTTTCCTTATCTTCTTGGGTTTTGTTTTTAAGTTAAGCTTGTTAGTATACGTCGAAGTCCTCATTGGACTACAAGTCCTAATTCTTGTAAGACTAGGACACTAGGAGTCAAGAAAAAATATCAAAGTACATAATTGCTCTTGTGGTATTTGATGCAATTAAACTTAGGTGTCACTTTTATGTGTCAGATGCACTAGGAGAGAGAAGTAGGGCTCTGTGAAACAACCTTAAGTTCCATGCTTGAAACATTTTCCACAATTACAAACTTATGCTGGTAACACATAATCCTCATAAGAGCAACTTTAAATAGATGATAATGAAAAATAATAATTAACTATGGTAAATTCCTGTAAATTCACATACGATGCTGCTCTATTCAGATCTTAACTTGTCCATTAATGACAAGTCTTGTTAAAAAAAAAAAGTGAAGTTGAATAAGGGGTTGTTTACTTGGCATTTTTTGCACTAAAGTCAACATATTATCAGCAAATTTCTCAACCTTTTGGAAGAATGAGTGTGCATAAGATTGGTCTCACAGTTTCTTCCTCTAACAAAATTTGCTAATCATGAAACAAAGATGGTACCAATTTTTTTTTTTTAACTCTTTAGACTTGATCTTTAAGTCATTAACACCAACTGTAATTGAGGTTGTCCAGCTTCGATCATCTGGGGAAATACTCATTACTTCCATTAATTGTGATTGTGTTAAGCCTTTAAGCTCTAAAAATTCAAAGCTAAAATCATCTACCATTTGAGAAAGAGCCATTTGGTCCAAGTGAGGCTTCATGGGAACAAACATTTGCAAGAGCTCATTAACAACTCCATCTACCATCTTCCTCAACTACTTTTATGCCAATTGTTATGTATCAGATGTTCAAGAGAGAGAGAGAAGGAGTAGAGCTCTTTGTAAAGAACCCAAACGTTTTGTTTTTTCTCAAGAATTTTCCACCTTACAAACTTACACTAGTGACAAATTTATAGGCCTAGCACCACCCAGTTTCATACTTCACTTTGATTGTCTATCATTCCCAGATGATAGACTACAAAACCATAAATTCAAATAACCATGCATACCTTGATAAGAGCAATTTCAAATAGATAACAAAAGATAGATATTAAGTACAGCAATCCATAAATCCACATGACAATGACTTGTGAGAAACCATAGGTTTTGAAACTTAGGATTTCTTCTCTTCTTTTATTTATCCTTACTAATTTTTATCTATTTCTGTCAAGAACCTAGATTAGAAAATTGTCATATTAGAACTAAAAGATCTTAAAGTTTTTGTAATTCTGGCCAACAATTAAATTGATAGATTGAAGCTCTTCATCTAAATCATGAAGAAACAGAAAATTTTGGGCTTCACTAGAGCTAGACTAGTGTCTTAGATAAGAAGCATTAGAAATTCTCAACCTAATGCAAGCAAATTGTTGAGGCAGTGACTGAAATTTATTAAACAATTCCTCAAAAGCAAAGTAAAAGAGTTGTTCAAGATAATCAAGTGTTTTTCAAAAGGCAAGAAGTACAAGGTACAAAATTCAGAAAAACTACAAAACCAAGATAGAAGTTCCATAGTTTGAGGAAAAGCTTGATCCTACAGTGTTTTTCCAAAGGCTTGATCCTACATCTTAGATGAGGCAATTAAGCTAGTCGAGTTGGGTCACTTCCAAGTTCAAGTTATTCTGATCAATAAAAAATTTGAGTCATTTTAAGGCCAAGTCATTTTAATCTCAGGCCATTCTGAATTCAATTTGCTGACTTTGAAGTCAAGCCGTTGCATCATATTGAATGAGTCAATTTTTAATAATTAAGTTATTCAATGTCACATTTTACCAACATATGTGTTTCACCTCGAATTTTATTATTAATATTGTAAAGATGACATTAACAAATTAAGTAATACAAAACACAAAAAGTAATATAAATTATAAATAATTTAATAATTTAAAATTAATCATTTATTAAAAATTTATCCCACAAGAAAAACCTTTGATGATTTTTAATTTATTAATATTTAATATTTATTCTTATTGCATTGATTATTATCATTCACCAAATTTACAATAAATTAAGGTTACCAGGTCAATTAAAACTCTAAAAGTAAAAAATCAAGTTAGCTTCTTAAATGCTAGAATTTAATGGAGAGGTAAAAATTAAAAAAATGTATTTGAATATAAAAAATATACAATAATTTGTATAAACTAAAGCGCAAAATTTTAAGTTTTATGAAACTTTTTTTGTTTGCTAAAATTTTTTATGAACAATAATATACATGATTTAACTTTTGTATTGAACCAAAATGTTTTATTTGATGTTTTATTTTATTTTATTCACTAAACATATAAAATGACATCGTCTCCTATATCATTTGGCCATGCAAGTGGCCTCTTGAATTGCAATGTAAGTTATATTATATTTGATGACTATCTACTATCTACAAAAAGTGAAAGAAAGTAATATTTTTTAGCAAGTGCCTAAACAATTAATTTTATTGCTTATTATTTATCAAGACTTTTTTTTTCTTGAAGTTTTTATAATCTTATTCTAATTATATATATATATATATATGGATCGGGGTTGATTCGAGTGTGTGTCAATTCATGTCCGTGTTGGGCAAGTTAGAGTTATCGACTTTATATGGTCAAATTGGACTAGGTAGGATTTGGGTTCAAGTGAGTTTGGCAAGTCATTCATATTCCACTCAACAGTAATATTTTGCAAAGATGAAGCCTGTTAGTTGGCAAAAATGTGATGGCGTGGTTTTGAATTAAACACAATCAGGTCATGACAACCACAAATTAGTACATGAAATAAGATGAAAACTAAATTAAAAGAAACTTATGTGCCACCTAATTATCCTGACAAGATGCATGACAAATAGAGAATTTATGAGGACCCATTATAGTATATATGTAGAGACTTGAACCTATACTTGTAATGCGTCTTTCGTGGGCAAAACTGTGAGATCTTTTAGGTCAACGTGGACAATACCTTGTAGGTTAGATGCGAGACTCCATAGTTGGCATCAAAGCACTAACCCACCAAAATGTTGTGATACTACATTCCACATCTGACATAGATGTCATTGTTAAGAGTTAATACTCATGTAAGGTTCCAAGTCAATCACTACAGGCAACTTGAGCTTCAACTTTACAGGGTCACATGCTTTAGACTTGAAAAGTAGTTGTGACAGTGATGCTAGCACCCAAGTTGTTAGAATATTCATGGCAGACTATATGCAAAGATTTGACAAGTGAATGATTACAAATAAATTTGTGGAGATGCTAATCTAGCAGCAAATCAACTATAGTTGGTTTGATAGCTGAAAAGCAAGAGTTGCATCATGATGACCAATTGGTTTTACTGAAGGTACAACAAAATTTGGAAACCAAATATCAACAAAAAATTTTTAATTGACTTCATTATCCAAGTGTGTTCAACAATAAGATGCAAATTGCTTTATTCACGCAATATGTACACCAAAAAAATGTCCATGTGCTCTGTCAAAGCTATTTGTAGACTTTGCTAGAGAATTCTATCCCAACATTTCAAAACTAGAGGTTGAGTTTTCTCCAACAATGGGAGAGATGGAAAGAAGCTAATTGAGGGATTAAATGAAGATTCATTGTTACTTTGTTGTATTTATGGGCTTGATTGAGGATGTTTAAATTGTTTAGGTTATATTTTATGAATTAATATTTTGTTTGTTTTTCAAGTATTAGAGCTTAAGGTATATACTTGGTATTTTGCATTTATATTAGGATTTAGGATCTTAGCTTTTATTTTCCTTATCCTACTTAATTTTATTTTAATATAAGTTTATTAGTTTTCTATTTGGAGTCTAAGTGTTTGTTTAAGTCCTCATTCAACTACAAGTTACTTGTCGGACTAGGGATGCTCACTCTGTATAAATATCAATACACTCTTTATTGGAAGATATAGAATTATTATCAGAGATTTTCCAGCATTATTGCTCTTGTGATGTGTGATGCCATCAACCTTAGGTGTGATTCCAAAAACGCTACGTATGAAGCGTAGGACAATTCTCTCTTTTCATTTCTTTATTCAATTTCCTCTGTTTTGGTCAAGAACCTCCATCAAAAACTTTCTATAAACCACCTAATCAGCTAGCTATCCTACATCAAAATCTAAACTAAATTAAGCCCTAAGTGATTCAACCATAATGCTAGTTCCTACCATACCAGAAATACCCTAATTTCCAAGCTAGCAAGCATTCCAACGTCATTTGGAATCAAAGCAAAAGATCCTACATATTTTCCATCATTTATAACCATCCCTTACTCTACCTTTTTTATTTTCTATACCACAGTAATGAATCTCACACTTTCCTCAAAGTTTGAAACTTTGACAGAGAATTCTGAAACTTTTTCTGAAGATCGTGAAGTTGTCAAGAAGGATGTTTAATGGTTGAAAGGTGAAGTCCACACGTTAAACTATTGATGTGGGAATTCTAGAAACTTCCCCAGATGAGGTAAACAAACTTGAGGAGCTGTCCAATGCTTTGGCAAAAAACAAATAGAGGCAACCACTAATGAAGAGAAAATGACCTCTGATTCAACTTTAGGGCAATCTCCAGAGCCAGTCGAACAGTTACCCTGAAGTTCTACACTTGCTACTTCAGGTTTTCCCAAACCCTCCATATTCAAACACAAATGCAGAAGCCCCATTCATATCTTCAACCAATGAATACAATGATGCAAAACAGTATGTAGAATCTCAAACTTATTCTCCTAAGTTCAGAATTCTAAAACAACCTAAATTGGGTGATGAGAACAAACAACTTAAGCTGGAAGTTTCTGAATTCTATGAGTAAAGCAATATAGAAGTGTTTCCTGATTCAGTGCATGGTGTAGAAAACTTTTTTGGATCACATAACTATAAGTTATGAGAGAAAGCTTATTTTGTAGAATCAAGGCTAAAGGGAAATTTTGATGGCAAAAGTACCAACGAACACATCATGTTGCTCTTTGAACACAAGAAGACAGGAAGATTGCCATAACTTGCTAGTTTGTGCCACCTAATTATAAGCAACAACTTACTTGAAGTTCATGCAGTTGGCACAGGGAAGCGTGATTATGGAAGAGTATACTAGCAAGTTATATAGCTTGGTCACAAGATCTGAGTTTACTAATATGATAATGTGATGATCTCTACATTTTGGTGAGAGTTGAATCCACAAGTCTCTTCGAGATCAACAATGAGTATGCTTCACATCATAATGGGTGATACAATATAAGTTGCTTAAAACTTGAAAAGATAAAACAAGGAAATTTTTATGCAAACTCCAACTGAGAGAACTCAAGATGAAAAGAATGCTGTCAATAAAATTTAGCAAAAGGCAATGGAGAGTTGACCTAATAGTTTATTACCATCAAATATTCATATTACTCACTTTCAACACCAATGAAGTTCCAAGGTAGTGTGTTTATCCAAGAACAAAAGTAAGGTTTGGTGCAACTTTTGAAGTAGTTTTGGGCATTTTTCATATCATTGTCACAATAGAGTAATTTTTTTTGGAAGGAATAATGTGCTTTTCATGACTAATAGCAAAGGCAGAAGCAAGTTCTAATGTTTTCCTTTTTATTTTCCTTTAGAGAAAAAAAAATTGACAGTTGAAATCTAAAAGAAGAGTGTGTTGATTAAGGGATGGTAAAGAGAGGTCTGTTTAGTCTTGCATCCTTACTTCGTATGAGGAGACACAAGGATGAAGAAAAGAAAGATCAGAAAATAGAATCTTTCAAATTAATATGAGGTGCCATGGTCAAGTTTGTAGTTTAGCTATTGCTGGTACCAATTGTTCTAACATTATTCTGGAGGTTGCCATCCATAAGCTTGGTCTTAAAAAATGCACCATATCCTAATCAATATAAGGGGGCATGGGAGAATAACAGTACATTAAAAGTTAATGTTAGCATCTTCTTTTGAAGTTTTTTGATAAATGCAATGTGATGAGCTTTTTATGAAGTTTTCTAATATCTTATTGTGGCGACTGTTATATAATAAGGTGAAACATTATGGCAACAACCACGCTTACTCCTACAAGCATGGTGGTTTGATTATGGAGTTTACAATTACCAAAGACACTAGGCCAATAAAGCTCCAAAGAACTGTTGGTTCTTCCCTTCTAAAGTGGAATAGTAAGGAAGATGGCATTTTTGGGACAGCTTCTAACCAACAGAGGCAAGTTCTATTTAGAGGGGGAGAATTGATAGAATACCAATAGCTTGGTTAGATAAATTTCGTACTCCACAGGAGCCAAGGGCTAATATCATGAGTTCTCTGTCAACAAAGAAGTGCTTTTGGTCCAAGGGAAAATGTCCTTGGTAGCTAATTAGACATTAGAAAAATAATTTTTCAACTTAATTAAGTTTTGGTATTTGGAGGTGTTTAGGTCATTTTTTGTAATGGTACAGATTTAGTCATGTTCATCAGGTCTTACTTTGGGTTTGGATCAATTTTTGATCTTTTATGTGGTATTTAGTTTATATATAATGAGTCTTTGTCCTAATTCTAATGGTTTTAGGAATGCAAGTCCATGTAGGACAAGTTAATTAGCATTTGCCTATTTGTTCTCTTTGTATTGCTAGACTTGGTAGAGTTGATTTCTAATAAAGATATTAGAAATTTGAGAATTCTTGGACAAATTTGAGATTGAGTGATTGGAAATTTCCTCTCTTCTAACTCTTATTTTCACAAATTTGAAACGGTAACCTCAATATACCCTATTGTAATTCTAGAAAAGCCAACCCTCTTTTGCCACAAAATTTCAAATAAACTTAGCTGTAATTCCAAGAGCCTAAACCTAATTCCTACATTAAACCCTAAGGAGAAGTAAGGAAAAAGGCACTCTAAACTCACTCAAAAATATGCACAAACTTCTACATATCTTCTTCTTGCATGAATCTGTTTTAAGATTTTTGGCATTGTGAGAAGCTTTGGAAGTTGAAAGAGAAGTAACATGGCATAAGAGATAAATAAGGCTCCATTTGGTTGTTCCTTTCATCACTGGCTGCTTGCTTCAAGCAGCCAAAAGCAAATTTAGATGCAAAATGTTAATGATACTTTTGAAGAATTTAGAGTGAAATTGTAATTCTTTTAGAACAAAATGCATGATTTTAATTTAGTATAGAATAATTATGCTAGCACTGATGTCGAGGTTTAGCCATTTGTGCATTTTCAATCAGTTATGATTGCTTTCGCTATTTGTCATTTGTTTTCTATTCATTTTTTATTTTTTAATATTTACTTTCAATTTCATTTTTTTGCAAAAAAAGAAGAAAAAAAAAACAAATAGCAAGTAGCAAGTACCAGAAACAAAACCTAAGTAATTGTCATTCAAAGTGACAATCAGCATGGGGTACCTAAAAGTTTGCATCACGGAGAAAAACATTTGGCTTCCAATGAATTTAATCCATTAATTCAAATAATGCAGTAGTAATGCTGGGACTATAAGTCAAGCAAATATAATTTTGTAAACAATATGACAGCAATTTACGGGTTTTGAACCAACCTGTTGTAAATGATGAGCTAATTCCCAACAGAGAAACAGAGAAAAGCTGACAGAATAAGAGATTACATGTTGAGCAAACAAGTTTCCCAGCTCGAGTTCAGTGTTAAAATGGTGTGGCAGAAATACCAACAGCAGAGCTGAAAATAGATAAGCTGCAGCAGAAAGCTTTAATGCTCGTGTGATAGCGGAAGGGATCCCCATCTTGAAGCTAAAGAAAGGGGAACGCTGTTGACAGGAGCAAGCAACTCAAATCAGTAAAAAATATTAAAAAGACATTTAAAAGAAAGGAAGAGCAACAATAGCATTTGACCTGAATAATGGGAAAATGCAATACCCATCTCCGCTTATATATATAAAAGAAGGCATAGAACAACCCGGAAGCAAAACCCTTAAACCCCACTCTCCCATTCACTCCACAAAGGGACACTGCCGAGACATAACCCGACACGGCCGCGGCTCCCAGCATAACCGGCAAACTGCGTCCAAATTTACGCTCGGGAGATGAGACGGCTGAGAGGGAGACAGAGAAGAGCAGCTGGGAGAGATGAAAGCTCAAAAAGGAGATGAAGATCGCAGCGGGGGAGCGCCCAGAGACGATCATTGCGGTGAAAACCAAGAAAATTAAACTACTTGGAATGGACTGCCATATTAGGAACTCTACCAACCGATTCTTCACTACCATGCCTGACTCCGCTGAATGCATACTGTTTGCTCTTTTCTGATTCTGTCTTCCTTTCCAAGGATTTTACTTTTGGCTCGCGCCTGTTGTCTCTACCACTGCTTAGACCGTCGAAAGCTGCTTCTAACCTTATGTCTTAAAGGGTTTTGGTTTTTTTGGCAATGCCTGTGTTTCAAGTTGGGTTAATACTTTATTTTGAAAAAGTTACTTCTGTACGCTTTAAGGAATATTTATTTTTTAATATGTTTTGTTTAGACAATAATAAGTTTATATATATATAGATATATATATATATAATAGTGAATTTTTTCAATACTAGGTAGTCCACGCGCGTATTCCCCAGGTAACTATTTTTATGCATATTATGAAATTAATTTGATGAAGTATTTTATTAAATTTGTTTATACAAAATAAATAGTAGTGTCTATGTCTGTGATTAAAATTGACTAAATGGATTGATAAAATAGTAAAATGAGGAGGATTATGTTAAAACATCAATTGTTAGGTTACATACTAAAGACATGTGAAATAAATAGTTACTAAATATTGTTCATACATATAAATATTAAACGTTTGTTAAAGGATGTCTTACAGTACCATTGACTTAGTTGTAATTGTTCAAAAGCTGTACACAAAATATTGGTTAAGTGTTCCTGGACAAAAGATATTGATTGCTGGATTATCCATTAATTTTTATTATAGTAGGTTCAATATAGAGGAGCTACAAAAATGATGCTTCAGTTATGGTAAAAATCAATTTTTCCTATTTCAAAAAAGCTTCTTTTTTGTACTTTACCTTGTTGCTTTCCTGTTGGTTTACCTATTAAGACAGAAGCATCAAGCATGATTAGTTTGCTGTTTAGTATTTTGTTAGAGATGTAATAAAGAGCATGTTTATATTTATAGTTTACCTACTAAATTTTGATTTTTTTTTTTTTTGCTTGGAGACTTTTTTGGGAAGAGTTGTTTTGAGACTTGTGTGATTGTTGGTGATGGTGGTACTTTCATTTGGGGTTGTGTCATAGTGAGCGGTGATGTTTGAATGGGTATCAGTTCCGGGCTTGTTGAACTTGAGGCTACTTCAAATCTTGAACTTTCAAGCAAGGCTTGTTTGATAGTGTTAAAGTAAAAAATCTTGTACATTATCAGACTTTGGTCGATGGCTTTTCCTATAAAACTAATTTTGTAAAACCCGATCCTATAAACACATGTCATGACATACATGCACTGAGTAGCATGTTATTATGCTAGGAAAGCACCTAACAATAGACGAAACCTGGTATCGTACCTAATGGTACACTTGAGTTGATTTAACCTTGAACTAGTTCAAATAGGAATCGTAGGATAAAATCTAATATTTTATAGTCAAAGAATAACTAAAAATGATTGTTCGGAGTTCGAGGGTTCATTAGGGGTAAAATTAAAAATTTTGATGTTCAGGGGCAAAATCGTCATTTTACCACCTATGATAATAATTTGATAATGGAGTGAAATTTTTGACCAAGATTAACTATTTGAAGTATAATTTAATGATAGGAAGTGAAAAAGTTTAATTCTGGTGATTTTTGGAGTGTAAGGGTAAAATCGTAATTTTGTCACTCGCGGACAAAATTTGAGATTTTGAGAGAATTTAGATCAAATTTGACAAATTGGAGAATGGTATGAGTATAAGGGATGAAAAATATGTCTATGGGCAATTTTTCAATTTTTTTGGGCAAAAATGTAATTTTTCACTTTTACGGGGGCAAAAGTGTAAATTTCAAAAATTACTTCACCGAGACTTTGGATAAGTCTGAGAATTTTATCTAAGCTATGGATATATGAGACAAGTGTATGGTGAAAATTTGGAAACAAATGGATAAAATTTAAAAATGGGCCAATGGGAAAGTGACACGTGGTATTTTTTTTAATGATATAATATTATTTTCATGAAAAGTCAGCCCATTTAAACCCCATTTTAAGTGCTGGCCGGCCATAAGGAAGAACAAGAGAGGAAATAGAGAGGAAAGGAAGAAAAAAAGAAAAACCAAAGAGAAACAAGAAAATTCAAAGGG
>NC_030852.1:18353678-18416175 GCF_000208745.1 Theobroma cacao
ATTACAAAAGATTTCTTACACGTGTTTCTATAAATATTATTTTATATAAAAATGCTATATTTTAATCAATATTTTGAATAGTGATATTTGTCTATAAATCCTTTAAAAAAAATTATCTTTGGATTTATTTGAGCCGAAAACGACCGGTAATTGTTTAAAATGGAATGTTTAACAACGATTGCTCACAGGAAAGGAAAGAAACTGATAAGTAAGCCTTGCGGGGTTCCGATTGGCATTCCGGGTAATGAGTGTCAATCGGGACGTCACGGCGGCTGTCATGGGTCCGAGGGAGGTTCCGGGTCGTGACAATTCAATTGATATTAGAGCTTTTGGTTTAAAAGCTTATGGTTTTAAAAGAAGTTTTTGATTTTTAAAGTTTTTGGATTTAAAGTTATTTTTTAAAATAATTTACAATGTTAGTGTGGCCAGTTAAGATTAGTTAGTTGCATGTAGTTGCATATAGAGTCTTAAGTTGTCTAAACCAATTTCGTTCTTTTTGTAGATCATTATGCCTCCTCGACGTGAGCTACCACCTATTACTAGATTTACCGGTAGGGGAAGAGGTCGCCCTAGACAGAGTCGGTCGGATTCCATAAAAGAGGAGTCAGTTGCGTCTTCTTTTAGAGTAGTTTCTACTGTTGAGTCTACGGACATTCTTGTACCTCCTCCACCACCTATTGCTACTCTTGGTGTACCTGCCATGACACCAGAGGCAGCTCAGGCATTAGCGACTTTTCTCGCTGCTCTTGCAAGCCAAGCTCAGACTGGTCCAGTTCCACCCGCTGATTCCCTTGTAACAGCCCCAGTACCACCACCTCCTATTCCACCCCAGACATCGGACATCTCCATTTCTAAGAAATTGAAGAAAGCTAGACAGTTAGGTTACGTCTCGTTTACTGGTGAGTTGGATGCGACCGCAGCTAAGGATTGGGTTATTCAAGTATCAGAGACATTGGCAGATATGGGATTAGATGATGAGATGAAATTAAAGGTGGCTACACGATTACTTGAGAAAAGAGCCCGTACCTGGTGGAACTCAGTAAAGTCTCGCTCTCTTATACCGCTGACTTGGACAGATTTTCTCCGAGAGTTCGATGGTCATTACTACACCTATTTCCATCAAAAAGAGAAAAAGAGAGAATTTTTGAGTTTGAAACAAGGGAACATGACCATTGAGGAGTATGAAACTCGTTTTAAGGAGCTGATGTTGTATGTACCTGAGTTGGTGAGATTGGAGCAAGATCAAGTAAACTACTTTGAGGAGGGACTCCATAATGAGAAACGAGAGCGTATGATAGTGATTGGCAAGGAGTCGTATAAGGAAGTTGTGCAGATGGCCTTACGGGCTGAGAAGCTTGCCATTGAGAATAGATGGATCCGAGCTGAGTTCGCAAAGAGAAGAAATCCACCTACGTTCCCAGGTCAGTTTTCAAAGAGAGGCAGAGATTCGACATCTACTACAGGAATTACTACCTCAACGTTTGTGGCATCCACTAGACCTCCATCTCAGCAGTCACAGCCGAGATCTTCTAGATTTGATCAGCTAGTGATGAGTAGTTAGGGGAGGACTTCAGGAGGATTAGACAGATGCCGTAATTGCGAAGGATTTCATGTTGGGTCATGTAGACAGCTTGTAAAGTGTTTTCAATACGGCCAACATGGGCATATCAGGAAAGATTATCCTCAGTTGAGACGGGGTACAATAGCTACTTCTACTCCTCCAACTCGTTCTAGTATACCGCGGAGAGACACTTCGGGATCACAATCCAGACAGGGCCTAGTGATACGATCAGGCATGGGGACTAATACCCCAGAGCAACCATCTTCCAGACCGCAGCCCCAGATTTCGACCAGGGTCTTTGCAGTGACTGAGGATGAAGCCCGAGCTCGACCTAGCACCGTGACAGGTACTATGATTGTGTTTGATAGAGATGCACATGTTTTGATAGATTCAGGCTCCGATAGATCATACGTGAGCATATCATTTGCATCATTCTCAGATAGGAACCTGTCATCGTTAGAGGAAGAGATTGTAGTGCATACTCCTCTAGGCGAGCGATTAGTAAGAAATACGTATTATAGAGATTGTGGTATTAAAGTTGGGGAAGAAGAATTCATGGGTGATTTAATCTCTTTGGAGATTCGGGACTTTGATTTGATCTTGGGTATGGATTGGTTGTCCACTCATCGAGCAAAGGTGGATTGTTTTAATAAATAAGTGATTCTCTAGAGTTTAGAGAGAGCAGAAGTTGTATTTACGGGGAGCATCGAGTATTACCGTTTTGTGTAATCTTGACCTTCAAAGCTTTGAAATTGGTGCGAAAGGGATATCCGGCATACTTGGCTCACGTGATTGATATATCGAGGGAGGAACCTAAGTTAGAGAATGTCCCCGTAGTAAGTGAGTTCTCTGATGTATTTCCTGATGAATTACCTGGACTTCCTCCCGATCGTGAGTTAGAATTCACTATTGATTTACTTCCGAGTACTGCCCCTATCTCTATTCCTCCATATAGAATGGCTCCGGCAGAGTTGAAGGAGTTGAAAGTGCAGTTGAAAGAGTTAGTGGACAAAGGTTTTATACGCCCTAGTACATCTCCATGGGGAGCACCGGTTTTATTTGTGAAAAAGAAAGACGGTACACTTCGGTTATGTATCGATTACCGACAGCTTAACAAAATGACCATTAAGAACAAGTATCCGTTACCGAGGATTGGTGATTTTTTCGATCAATTACAAGGAGCTACAGTGTTTTCTAAGGTTGATCTAAGGTCTGGGTATCATCAATTGAGGATTAAAGAATAGGATGTACCCAAGACAGTGTTCAAGACTCGGTACGGTCATTATGAGTTCTTGGTCATGCCTTTCGGGTTAACTAATGCACCGACAGCTTTTATGGATCTCATGAACAGGGTGTTCCACCCTTACTTGGACAAGTTTGTTATTGTGTTCATTGATGATATCCTGGTTTACTCGAGAGATAATGATGAGCATGCTAACCACTTGCGTATAGTATTACAAACTTTGCGGGAAAGACAGTTGTATGCAAAGTTTTCGAAGTGTGAGTTTTGGTTACAGGAAGTGGTATTCTTGGGACACGTAGTATCGAGAGCTGGAATATATGTTGATCCCAAGAAGATAGAGGCAATTTTACAATGGGAGCAACCTAAGACAGTGACGGAGATTCGTAGCTTTCTCGGATTAACCGGTTATTATCGGAGGTTTGTTCAGGGGTTTTCCTTAATAGCAGCTCCTTTGACCCATCTAACTCGTAAGGGAGTTAAGTTTGTGTGGGATGATGTTTGTGAGAATCGATTTCAGGAGCTAAAGAATCGGTTAACCTCTACGCCCATTTTAACACTTCCTGTGAGTGGTAAGCGATTTGTGGTGTACAGTGATGCATCTAAGTTGGGGTTAGGGTGTGTGTTGATGCAGGATGAGAAAGTAATAGCTTATACTTCCCGGTAGTTGAAGAAGCATGAAGCAAATTACCCTACCCATGATTTAGAGTTAGCAGCTGTGGTGTTTGCTTTAAAAATCTGGAGGCATTACTTGTATGGTGAGCATTGTCGGGTATTTACGAATCACAAGAGTTTAAAATATTTGCTCACTCATAAGGAGCTTAATTTGAGACAAAGGCGATCGTTGGAGTTGATAAAAGATTATGACTTGGTGATAGACTATCATCCGGGAAAGGTGAACGTTGTAGTTGATGCCTTAAGTCGTAAGTCTTCATCGTCTTTAGCAGCACTATAGAGTTATTATTTTCCAGCATTATTAGAGATGAAATCTCTTGGGGTCTAGTTGAGAAATGGTGAGGATGGATCCTTATTGGCAAACTTCATTGTGCGACCTTCGTTACTTAATCAAATCAAGGACATTTAGAGGTCTGATGATGAGTTAAGGAAATAAATTCAAAAATTGACCGATGGGGGAGTTAGTGAGTTCAGACTCAGAGAGGATAACGTCTTGATATTTAGAGACCGAGTTTGTGTTCCTGAGGGAAACCAGTTGAGACAGGCAATCATGGAAGAAGCCCATTCATCTGCCTATGCATTACATCCCGGAAGCACCAAGATGTATAAGACTATCAAGGAGAATTATTGGTGGCCAGGTATGAAGCGAGACATAGCAGAATTTGTAGCAAAGTGTCTCGTATGTCAGCAAGTTAAGGCGGAGCATTAAAGGCCAGCAGGTACACTTCAGTCTTTACCTATTCTCGAGTGGAAATGGGAGCATGTAACTATGGATTTTGTTTTGGGACTGCCGCGAACACAGAGGGGAAAGGATGCAATTTGGGTGATCGTGGATCGGTTGACTAAGTCCGCTCACTTTTTAGCTATCCATAGTACATACTCTATTGAGAAGCTGGCTCAGCTCTATATAGATGAGATTGTGAGGCTACATGGAGTTCTCGTTTCTATAGTGTCAGACCAAGATCCTCGATTCACTTCTCAATTCTGGCCGAAATTTTAAGAAGCTCTCGAAACTAAATTGAAATTTAGCACTACTTTTCACCCACAGACGGATGGTTAGTCAGAGAGGACTATCCAGACTATGGAGGATATGTTGAGGGCTTGTGTCATGGATTTTCTTGGAAGTTGGGATAGACACTTGCCGTTAGTGAAATTTGCTTACAACAATAGCTTTCAGTCTAGCATTAGTATGGCACCGTACGAAGCTTTATATGGAAGGAAATGACGTACTCCACTTTGTTGGGATGAAGTGGGTGAAAGAAAGTTAGTTAGTGTGGAATTGATCGATTTAACTAATGACAAAATCAAGGTTATACAAGAGAGGCTAACGGTAGCCCAGAATAGGCAGAAGAGCTATGCAGATAAACGGAGAAAAGACTTGGAGTTTGATATTGATGATAAAGTTTTTCTTAAGGTTTCTCCTTGGAAAGGTAATAATTTGAATACTTTGAAGTATTAAATCTTATTGATTATACTATCATGATAAATTATGGTGTTTTATTGGATAATGAAAGGTGTGATTTGATTTGCGAAGAGGGGAAAGCTCAACCCAAGATATATTGGACCCTTTCGTATCATTGAAAGAATTGGGCCAGTGGCTTACAGACTTGAATTACCCCCGGAGTTAGATCGGATCCATAATGTCTTCCACGTCTCGATGTTGAAAAAGTATGTTCCCGATCCTTCCCACATTCTAGAGACACCACCGATTGAACTGCATGAAGATTTGAAGTTCGAGGTGCAACCTGTGAGTATCTTGGATCGAAAGGATCGAGTACTGAGGAACAAGAGTATTTCAATGGTCAAAGTGTTGTGGAAAAGTGCTCGAATGGAGGAAATGACATGGGAAGTAGAGCATCGAATGAGGAACCAATACTCACATCTATTTGTCGAATCTGATAAGTGAAATTTTGAGGTCAAAATTTTATTTTAAGGGGGGTAGAATTGTAAAACCCAACCCTATAAACACATGTCATGACATACATGCACTGAGTAGCATGTTATTATGCTAGGAAAGCACCTAAGAATAGACGAAACTCGGTATCGTACCTAATGGTACACTTGAGTTGATTTAACCTTGAACTAGTTCAAATAGGAATCGTAGGATTAAATTTAATATTTTATAGTCAAGGAATGACTAAAAATGATTGTTCGGAGTTCGAGGGTTCATTAGGGGTAAAATTAAAAATTTTGATGTTCAGGGGCAAAATCGTCATTTTACCACCTAAGATAATAATTTGTTAATGGAGTGAAATTTTTGACCAAGATTAACTATTTGGAGTATAATTTAATGATAGGAAGTGAAAATGTTTAATTTTGGTGATTTTTGGAGTGTAGGGGTAAAATCGTAATTTTACCACCCGTGGACAAAATTTAAGATTTTGAGAGAATTTAGATCAAATTTGACAAATTGGAGAATGGTATGAGTATAAGGGATGAAAAATATGTCTATGGGCAAGTTTTCAATTTTTTTGGCAAAAATGTAATTTTTGACTTTTACGGGGGCAAAAGTGTAAATTTCAAAAAATACTCCACCGAGACTTTGGATGAGTCTGAGAATTTTATCTAAGCTATGAATATATGAGACAAGTGTATGGTGAAAATTTGGAAACAAATGGATGAAATTTTAAAAATGGGCCAATGGGAAAGTGACACGTGGCATTTTTTTAATGAAATAATATTATTTTAATGAAAAGTCAGCCATTTAAACCCAAATTTTGAGTGCTGGCCGGCCATAAGGAAGAAAAAGAGAGGAAATAGAGAGGAAAGGAAGAAAAAAAGAAAAACCAAAGAGAAACAAGAAAATTCAAAGGGAAATTCGCGGTTTTCGACCGTTTACGCGTCTAACGGTAAGATTTTTCGATTTTAGCTTGATTTCTACCTTTCCTATGCCTTTATTTCCATTTAGCATGCTTGAGGAGAGAGATCAAAAAGTGATATCAAGGGCTGGACGAAATTCTAGGGGAGAGAAATTGAAATTTTTAGGTTTTGATTTTTAGTTAAATTGATAGTTTTAGTTAGTTAAATGTGTTTAGAAATTAAATTGGGCAAGAAATCATTAAATTTTCACAATACCCACTCTTGGCTGGATGCTCAATGCTGTACAATGATGATGAATTGATTTTATTCTAAGGAAAATGAAGAGAAAATGATGAAAAACGATTAAACGTGATAGAAAAACAAAGTAGAAAATTAACCGAGTTAATGTCCCATTTTTGGCCGAATTTTCCAAGGAAGGGAGTGAGCTGATTTTGTTGTTTTTAGAAGGTTATTGGCTGATATTTAATGGTTAGAAATGTTGGAGAGAGAATGGGATGATTTAGAGCTAAAATGGAGCGCGTTAGCAATTTATCGGGCAAAGTGCCAAAAATAGGTTAATACCGCGTTTAAGCCGTTTTAGGCTATTGCATTTCATACCATGCATTAGTATAGGATTTAAGTTAATTATATAGTGATTTAGCATCAATGTGATGAATTGTGTAAATTTTTGTAATGTGTCTAGGAGGAGAGCCTTCCGGAAAAGGCAAAGAAGTCGTACCCGACGAGTAGTGATCGGGGCGCTTAGAAAGCTTTTAGTTTGTACAAACGGTGAGTAAACTTATTATTATTGTAAATTATCTAGAGTTTATTTTTAAATGCCCTTTATGTATTTTATGAAATGAAAACGAGATTAAAACGGGATTTTTGATGTTTTAGGAATAAATGTGACAAATAAAAATATATTGTATTGATTATGAAATTGAGTAATTGGAGGCTACAAATTGACTTGAAAAATATATATTTTCCTAGGAATGGCTTATGAGAAATGAGTATATGTGGCTATATTTTGTGAATGCATTGGGAAATTTATGTAAGTTGTTTTACTATGCAGGCTGGATAAATAAATAAAAGCCACGTTATACTGTCGAAATTTTATTAAAATTGGTAGGTTAGTAACTGCAGTGACGGGTTTTCATGGACTGCCTATTAGAGGGGCACGGTAAACCCGGTTATATAGTTACTCCAGTTGTAGAGGCGAGGAAGGTAACTCCCGGGGTAGTATTAGAGCTCACTTCACGTCGAACCGCCACGTGAATGTGTAACTTGGCCAACGCCAAGGAACGACTCGTTTTAAAAATAAAAATGTGTTTCACATGTAAATGTTATAACAACCTTGGCGGACTCGGTTAGATGCCTCGGCCAAGGTATCCTCAAGGATTAGTTTTGGCTTGAGCCTTGTTTTCTTTTATAAAAAGACATATGCCTTAACAACTGTTTTGGTAAATTATAAATATTTTATGGTTTAAGAAATAAATTGAAAACATTATGAAATGGTTTGTGATTTATTGTTTAAACTTGCCTCCCTGTTACTCGCCTTTAGATATTTATGATAATGTCTGTTTACTCATTGGGATTGCAAAATCTCACCCACCTCCTTTCCAAACATTTCAGGTCTGTGGTAGCTTGTAGATACCCTATTTTGTCGAAGATTCCAGTTGACATCTCTACCACACAAACAGTAGGTTTCTAGCATCAACACTGGGTGTATTTTGGGCCACTTGTCATTGTAACCATTATTGTACATTATAACTTGGTAAATTTTTGTATGTATAAATTTATTTTACTTACACATTACAAAAGATTTCTTACACGTGTTTCTATAAATGTTATTTTATATAAAAATGCTATATTTTAATTATTATTTTGAATAGTGATATTTGTCTATAAATCCTTTAAAAAAAATTATCTTTGGATTTATTTGAGCCGAAAACGACCGGTAATTACTTAAAATGGAATGTTTAACTACGATTGCTCACAGGAAAGGAAAGAAATTGATATGTAAGCCTTGCGGGGTTCCGGTTGGCATTTCGGGTAATAAGTGTCAATCGCGACGTCGCGGCTGTTGTCATGGGCCCGAGGGAGGTTCCGGGTCGTGACAAATTTTATGTGTTGATCAGGACCTTGACAAGAGCTAGACGAACCATCTTGTTGATCAAGTTGATTGCAGCTAGTTTTGTCATAGTAGCACTAATCAATTTTTTTGCTTGTTGACCAAAAGCAAGCATTTGAATCTTTCCAGTCTTATCTTGGACTATGACTTTTAAAATCATTCTGTAAGCAATGTGAAGAATAATAATTACTTTGGTTATGTGTCACACAATTGTTGTTTTTGAAATCTAATAAAGTGTATTTTAGTTTGCTTACATCAGAACTGGTGTCTTTTCATTATGTGTTGGACACTAAAATTTCCTGGCACAATACCATAAGCCTGCTGCACATTGGTTGCAAGCATTATTGTACCATCCCATTGATGCTTCCATATTCACAATTGTTGCAATAACTTCAAACTTGCTATTCTGTAAAAGTTGAATGTGCAAGAATATATATGTGATGAGGACTTTTAGTTGTTGTGCATTATAATTGTGTAATTAATATTTGTTATAACTGTTATGGTGGGATGGAGGGAAGATTCTACCATAATTTTTTTGGTTCCATTGCTAGCAAGTCTGCAACAATGACCTTTGATGTTCTCCTTAGTTGACTAAGCTACAATAGCCTTTTAGTTTCAATTGGTTAGAGCTGTCGTCAGATTGGTTGTTGTTCATACCTGTTAATTCTTTTTTGTTGGAAAACATTATATTGTTTCAAAGATAATGGTTAATCGTAAGCTAAGATAGTAGAGATTATGTTAAGGTTTCCTTGGCTTGATTTCATTAACTTTTGGTATGTCAAGATTGATGTACATCCTTGTTGCTAAGCAAGATGATGCATACAGTGATCCCACAAAAATTTTATAGTAAAGTTTTTATATAATTTCTAATTGAAGTTATGAGTCTGATTACGAAATGCTTTTTATGCATTGTACTTATGCATGTAGCTTTTAATCATTCGACCAATAAAGATAAACATAACATTTGTGCTTTAGTGGAGCAATTCCTCCTCTTATATGTTCAATGTTATATCTCTATACAATATGACCTTCAAGATGTTGTAACTATTCAAAGATATAAAATATGTAAGTATATTACATAAATAGGTAAGCAATATAGTTGATAAATGTAATTGTTTGTTTATTTTGTTGATTTACCTTTTGTTTTGGATGTAGATATCTTGTTTTTATACATGGAGGTCTCTGTTATTCAATTATACTGTTGTTACAGGGGTCATGGTAGTTAGCATTCTAATTACATCTACAACATATTAATGGAAGCAAGATTGTTAAACAAATCAAAAGTTAACTTAAATAATAGAATCGTATAAAGAAAACATTTATTTCCAATACCTGTTAACACTTTCTTCTAATGTATCCTATCATGGAGGTAACTATACTCTATAAAGATGAAGTGATAGTTAGGGTATCCAGTAACATCATCATAGATTTCTATGACTGTTGTTAGCATTGAAAATACTACCACTATATATCAAGGAAGGACATTAAAATTGTTCTTAGCTTTCATCACGCAAAATTTGTTAATCAAATAAACAGAACTTTCTTTCAATATAGGTGCAAACTATGGTGCATCCAATCCTCTTATCATTGCTTGGATTACATTTTTCTATAGTAAATAGAGATAATATATTTTTATCATAAAATCAATTTCAAATTTTCTAAATATGTATACCAAAGTAAAAGTAAAATTTATTATATAGATTACCTTCACATCCACAAGCAAAAGATCATCTGCAACCAATCCTCTTATCATTGTCATTGACTACCAAATCCTTAATACCTTCACATGTATTGTATTTGCTGGCTTAAACAATTGCAGTTCATTCAGATACTCATGAGTCATTTGTACTTGAAGATAGACATTTGTACAAATTAATTTTACCATATTATAAATAATCTTGAAGTATTGGATTTGTAGTACTCATTGTTATTTATATTTGTAGACATGATGGTCTCAAATTGTAGAATATAGGTAGCAGTTCGAAGAAAGAACATTTTGTGGCATTATTTGTTAGTAGAAACATACAGTTTATATTAAGAATGTTTACAAAATACAAACAAAAAGAACATTAGGTTTGAAACAATTTTGTTTAAACTAAAGATTGTAAGAGATCATAAACAACACCAATGAGAGTACTTGCAGAAAAGAGTCATTATGTAAAAGCTAAAATTGTACAAAGCAGATAAAAGGTTTGTAAATGCACACAATTAATTAAGCAGTGGAGGAGATTACTGTAACCTAGCTGTAAATTATCAAACATTTCTTTGTAGACTATTTTTTTGTTTCATTTTACTATTCTTTGTCTTCATTCAAGATTAGAATCTTCAACCTTTGTCGAGACGTAACTCTTGATAAAGGCATATTCTTTGTCTTCATTCAAGATTAGAATCTTCAACCTTTGTTGAGACGTAACTCTTGATAAATTCACATAAAATTGACCATGAATAAATATAGGTCTTGGTAAATACAAACTGACGATATCAAGAGTTTGTCCTTAACTTTTGATTATTGTCATACTATAGCATAATTTCAATTGGATTTATTTTCTTTGAAAAACAAAAGGCCATTTTCATTGTTTGATTGTCATGACTATCCTTGGAATAAAAACTATACTGTTTGCAAAAACTCTTGATATTATCTTTCCTTCTATGACATTAGTATCTAATTGAGTAACCAAAACTCTGGTTCCATTATATAATCCAGAGCTTTTGTTTATATTCCTTAATAGCATAATTAATGTATTTACTTGCAGATCCAATCGATGATCAGGAATATTAGGAAAACAAAGTGAGTTTAAAAATTCTACTGGATATAAGAGTTCATATTTTATAGAATAGTTTGAAGCTTTTGATATCTAATTGACGTTATTATAAGACTTCAATGGACTTGTAATAAGACCAAGGAGATATGAGTTTATTGAATCCACGTCTCATTATAAGGACTTAAAATTGATCTTTGTTTTCAATAATGTAAGTCTACAAAATTCTGTTGTAGATTATCATACATAGTCGAAATGATAGTTTCTATTGGGTTTTCACTAAATGGAATCAACAAATCTTGAGGTATTGGTATCTAGCAGGGCTCCTCCTCAAGATCATAGCTAGTAGTTGTAATTTTACCTTCCCTTATAACTAGTAACCACTAAGCAAAAGTTGAAATTTCAAACTTAGTTTGTTCATCAATATGAGATCGACAAAGCCTTATGGTTATTATCAATTAATAGATATGGCAATGCTTTCGTAAGAACAACTAATTTATACATGTGTTAAGTATTTTTGATTTTGTGGCGCCCTCTACAATAGGTAAAATCTACCTAAAATCACCATCAAACAGTACTATTTTCCCACCAAAAGGCTTTTTTGCATTTTTAGAATGATGCTCAATAAGTATGTTTGCTTTATTCTTGTTTTGACATGACAAAATTGATTGAACTTAATGAGCTTTTAAAATGAAAGAAATTTTTGAGTATGAAGAAAATCCTCAAAGAATCGTTAAAGTTAAACTTAATAAAAAAATATATTGAAATGCTTTAATTGTTTGAATATATTTTTAATATGGATGTTCATGCTTTTAATTTTCTCAAAAGTTTCATGTTTTCAAAATTAAATGTGCCAACCCAAGGATCAAGTTTTCAAAAAAAATGACTTGATTTTTAAATGAAAAGGAAGCAAAATATATTTCTTTAACTACAGGAAAAATAGATTATGGAGAAGAAGAAGTCAGTTCTTGGGCAAAGATCAACAGTGAAGAATTGATTCTGAGAAAAGTAGAAGTCGATTTTTGGAAGATAGAAGCTACAGACCTTGTGAAGAGCCGTCACCTAAAAAACAAAGAATCGATTTTGGAGAAGCAAAAGGCAGAAGGAGAAAAGTAAGGAAGAACGAATCGATTCTACAATAAGAAAAAGTCGATTCTTGAAGCATCAAAAGTACAACTCAAAAACTTGGTGACCAAGAAAGGCATGGTACAACTGGACAAAAATGGTGCGACAAAATTCAAGCTTGAATTCAAATTTTGGTGTTGGTCCACAGTGAAGAATTGACAATTAACAGCTTGAGGCAAAAAAATTGATTCTCCAAGATTGCAAAGGTGTCACTTTTACACCTAGTTGTAAAAGAACCAACACCTTAAAATAGAAGAATCGATTCTTTAGAGACAGAAAGCTACAGACTTTGTGAAGAATTGACAACTCAATTACAAAGAATCAATTTTACAGAAGGGATAGACGTTCGCAAGCTAACTGTAACATACAAGAAATGATTCAAAACTTACTCCAACAAGTAGAAAATCTCAAAGGCTATAAATATCCATCCTAAAGACATTAAAGAAAAAGGAGAAGAGAATTTTGAAAGATTTTTGAATTGTCCTTGAAGGAGAAAAGAGCAAAAAAACAAGAAAAATAGCTAAAAGCAGAAAGTTTCCACTTTTAAGCAAGCAAAAAGCCTAAAGTTCTCATCTTTATTCTTCAGTTGATCTTTCTTGAGCTTAGACCTTCCTTGATCATTTTTATTTCTACGAAATATTACACTTTTTTGAACCTAAACTTTGTTACCAACCTTTCTAGAGGTTTTTAGTTTGTGGTTCACTAGAATCCACTATTGAATTAGTTATACCTCTAAGCAAAAGGTAGGGGGGATTTTGCCTTATCTTTTAAAGGACTTTTTCTTGTGTAAAGGTTGTGCTTTAACTTGAAAATGGCAATGTCTTGATAAAGGTTGCACTTGATCTTATAAAAGGCAAGTTGTGAAGGTTACGCTTTGATCCTGCAAAAGGCATGTTGTGAAGATTATGTTTGATCTTGTTGAAAAGGCAAGCTGATAGTGGATTCAAACTCTTTGTGCTATCAAGCGAGAGAACGTAGACATTGGAAGGTCGAACCTTTTTAAAAATCTTATCGAGTCCCTTCTTACTTTGCTGCTCTTTACTTATAAAGTTTACACTCTGTTTTATTGTTTTGTTTTTTCACAGTTGAATTGATATTTGAAAAATGAGGAATTATTACTTAACAACCAATTCACTCCCTCTTGGTAGTTTACTTTAAGTTTATCTTTTCTAACAAAGTATATCTTGCAAGCTTTTATCAAGAGCCTCAAAACAGTGTCTATGCATCATCGGAGCTTCATCTTAAACAATAAGACTGGTATTCTAAATCAAGGCGGCAAGCTGTGTTCCTCATTCTATTTCACAGGTGGAACATTCATTAATGTTTAAAAGAATTTTGAATTTGGAATATGCCATTCGGTTTTTTGGTAAGAGTATAGATGTAAACCCAGACAAAGTGATAGCAAGAATAATTTTCCCTATTGATCTAATTCCAGATATTATCATGTTCCATAGATACGTCTTTCCTGTATCATCCTACCCATACATAAACAACAGTTGACCTTCATTGGTCTCCATATATTATTTAACAGCTCGATACATATCTAATTGTTTAGCATTGATTTTACCAAACACTATAAATGTTGCTGTTATAGTTGATGTAGATCATAATTGATTCTTCATATATCAATCCATTGTGTACATCGAATCTTCTGTTGGTTTTAGTAGATTAAATTTTGAAAGTGAACTGTAATTTCTATTGAAATTCTGTTATAGAGTGACCAAAACATAGTTCTTGAGATCTCTATTTGGAATTTGATAATTACTGCTACCAAAAGCCTGCCTCAATCTGTAGTTAATGTCTTTATTAAATAGTTTCCAGTTCTTTTCCCATACTGACGTTGGATTAACAACTTCACAAAACATAACAATGGTAATAAACAATTTTCGTAATTGTTCACTTATCACCCATTTTTAAGCCCGTACAATTGCATCATTCCATTCTCGGTCTTCTGCAAGTAAACCTAATGATTCACATGTCGCTTGAAATGTATTGTGAACTATACCATCAACTCTTCTTATTTCTTCAAAAGTTCTTAGACCTTTAACAATATTTAACAACCTCAAAGTAAAGTTCTCCTACTGCTGGGTGGATATAGGTAATCATTCCTATTGACTTACCTTTTCTCCATTCTTTCCAAGTTGTTTCAGACTTTGACCAAACCTATCTTGTTGGAAAGTTAGCATAAATTAATTATCTTTCTTCTGTATAGAGCTGATTTGTCTGCATCTAAATTTGTGAAAATGGACTTCTTTACATCAGGTCTTTGAATGACTTTAGACAGATCATCATTCTCATTGAACAACATATTCTGTTCATTTGGCAGATGGATGACCAACCTCTGAACTGCTAGTTCGTGGTGATGTATGTCAAATCCAAACATTCTCCAATAGGACTTATATGTTGATAAATAATATCTGCAATCTAGATAGACCTTAATCACATTAACATTTGTTGTCAAATTCTGTTGTTGTATATTACTGCTCAAACTATTACTAAAAAGTATAACTTTTGCTTTGTCTGGTCCTTTATTGATATACTTGAATAAATATTTGAGAGCTCTTGATCGACTACATAGTTCTACATTAACATGGGTCTGATATTTCCCAACTAAATCAACATTATGAGTTACAACAAATCTATTGTCAACTTGAGTACCATTCTTAATAGGAAAACAAAAAAGCTCACTTACTTGTCTTCTTCTATAAATAGCAAACCCATCTTCAGTAATTATAGTTTCTGATTGGTACTGTTTAGGGAAAAACTTCAAACACTTACCGTTCACCATATATGGGGAAAAAAGATTGATTGCACCGCATGATCTATGAATCATAAAATTTGAGACAGCTTCATATCTAACTTGTCACGACCCGGAACCTCCCTCGGGCCCATGACAACCGCCGTGACGTCCCGATTGACACTCATTGCCCGGAATGCCAATCGAAACCCCGCAAGGCTTATATATCAATTTCTTACCTTTTCTGTGAGCAATCGTTTTTAAACAATTACCAGTCGTTTCCGGCTCAAGTAAATCAAAAGACAAAAATATAGCATTTTTATATAAAACAATATTTATAGAAACACGTGTAAGTAATCTTTTGTAATTTAGAAGTAAAATAAATTCATACATACAATAATTTACAAAGTTATAATGTACAATAGTAATTACAATGACAAGTGGCCCATAACTACACCAAGTACTGGTGATAGTAACCTACTGTCTGTGAGGTAGAGATGTCAACTGGAATCCTCGACAAAATAGGGTATCTACAAGCTACCATAGACCTGAAATGTTTGGAAAGGAGGTGGGTGAGATTTTGTAATCCCAATGAGTAAACAGACATTATCATAAATATCTAAAGGCGAGTAACATGGAGGCAAGTTTAAACACAAATTACAAACCATTTCATAAGGTTTTCAATTTATTCCTTAAACCCTAAAATATTTGTAATTTACCAAAATAGTTATTAAGGCTTATGACTTTTATTAAAACAAAGCTCAAGCCAAAACTAATCCTTGGGGATACCTTGGCCGAGGCATCTAACCGAGTCCGCCAAGGTAGTTATGATATTTACATATGAAACACATTTTTATTTTTAAAACAAGTCGTTCCTTGGCGTTGGCCGAGTTACACATTCACGTGGGGGTTCGACGTGAAGTGAGCTCTAATACTACCACGAGAGTTACCCTCCTCGCCTCTACAACCAGGGTAATTATGTAACCGGGTTTACTGTGTCCCTCTAATAGGCAGTCCATAGAAACCCGTCACTGCAGTGACTAAACCCACCCATTTTAATAAAATTTCGACAGTATAACGTGGCTTTTATTTATTTACCCAGCCTGCATAGTAAAAACAGCTTACATAAATTCCCAATGCAATTTATCAAATATAGCCACATATACTCATATTTCATAAGCCATTCATAGGAAAATATATGTTTCAAAATAATTGGCAGCCTCCAATTACTCAATTTCATAATCAACACAATATATTTTTATTTGTCACATTTATTTCTAAAACATCAAAAATCCCGTTTTAATCTCGTTTTCATTTCATAAAATACATAAAGAGCATTTAAAAATAAACTCTAGATAATTTACAATAATAATAGGTTTACTCACCGTTTGTACAAATTAAATGCTTTTTAGGTGCCCCGATCACTGTTCGTCGGGTACGACTTCCTTGCCTTTACCGGAAGGCTCTCCTCCTAGACACATTGCAAAATTTACCCAATTCACCACATTGATGCTAAATCACTATATAATTGACTTAAATCCTATACTAATGCATGGTATGAAATGCAATAGCCTAAAACGGCTTAAACGCGGTATTAACCTATTTTTGGCACTTTACCCGATAAATTGCTAACGCGCTCCATTTTAGCTCTAAATCATCCCATTCTCTCTCCAACATTTCTAACCATTAAATATCAGCCAATAACCTTCTAAAAACAACAAAATCAGCTCACTCCCTTCCTTGGAAAATTCGGCCAAAAATGGGACATTAACTCGGTTAATTTTCTACTTTGTTTTTCTATCACGTTTAATCGTTTTTCATCATTTTCTCTTCATTTCCCTTAGAATAAAATCAATTCATCATCATTGTACAGCATTGAGCATCCAGCCAAGAGTGGGTATTGTGAAAATTTAATGATTTCTTGCCCAATTTAATTTCTAAACACATTTAACTAACTAAAACTATCAATTTAACTAAAAATCAAAACCTAAAAATTTCAATTTCTCTCCCCTAGAATTTCGTCCAGCCCTTGATATCACTTTTTGATCTCTCTCCTCAAGCATGCTAAATGGAAATAAAGGCATAGGAAAGGTAGAAATCAAGCTAAAATCGAAAAATCTTACCGTTAGACGCGTAAACGGTCGAAAACCGCGAATTTCCCTTTGAATTTTCTTGTTTCTCTTTGGTTTTTTTTTTTTTCTTCCTTTCCTCTCTATTTTCTCTCTTGTTCTCCTTTATGGCCGGCCATCACTTAAAATGGGGTTTAAATGGGCTGACTTTTCATTAAAATAATATTAAATCATTAAAAAGTGCCATGTGTCACTTTCCCATTGGCCCATTTTTAAAATTTCATCCATTTGTTTCCAAATTTTCACCATACACTTGTCCCACATATCCATAGCTTAGATAAAATTCTTAGACTTATCCAAAGTCTTGGTGGAGTAATTTTTGAAATTTACACTTTTACCCCCGTAAAAGTGAAAAATTACATTTTTGCCCAAAAAACTGAAAAATTGCCCATAAACATATTTTTCATCCCTTATACTCATACCATTCCCCAATTTGTCAAATTTGATCTAAATTCTCTCAAAATCTCAAATTTTGTTCGCGGGTGACAAAATTACGATTTTGCCCCTAAACATCAAAATTTCCAATTTTACCCCTAATGAACCCTCGAACTCCGAACAATCATTTTTAGTCATTCCTGGACTATAAAATATTAAATTTCATCCTACAATTCCTATTTGAATTAGTTCGAGGTTAAATCAACTCAAGTGTACCGTTAGGTACGATACTTGGTTTCGTCTATTCTTAGGTGCTTTCCTAGCATAATAACATGCTACTCAGTGCATGTATATCATGACATGTGTTTATAGGGTCGAGTTTAACATAACTGAATCATGATGTTTTATTTGGTATCTTAGTTGATATTATCTTATTGACATCATTACCATTTAAACATTTTATAGTTTGATCTAACCAAAGCTATATATAAACATGTGGAAGGCCACGCTTTTGAAATTCAATAGTGTAATTTAAAGAAAAATAATTGATAGTCACATATGGTAATAAATAAGAATAATGATTAACAATAAAATTAAAAGTTATTTTTTTAATAGGTCGAAAAACATTACCTTTCAATGCAAATCAAAGACGTCACTCATCAAAACAAAGTTATCAGTAACGTATAAAAACATGTACAAATTAAAGTTTACTATTATATCAAAACACAATAAGTTGAGAGCATAAAAAAATTTTACTCACAAATACTAGTCCAAAGCGCTTGTTCTTAACCAAATCTTCCATGAAATAATGAAGCTTTAATCTAAACACTCTTGAAACTATATCAGGTCTATCTTGCAGTTGCTGGCTAGATATTGTAGATAAAGCTTTATCTATCTCCGACCATTTTGCATTATAGGTGAATGTGATGAACAAATTTGGACAGCCATGGTATCGACAGATTGCCATTGCATCTTGATAATTATGGAATAGGTACTAAGCACCACTAGTAAATGTTGCATGTAGAATATTGGGACTTGTGATTAAAACCCCCAATCATATTGGTGGAGTTTTAACCAAAATCCTTCACCTAAAATAATTAACTCGAGATTGTGACTTTTCGCATCCCGAGCACACATTCCATCATTAGTATAATCCAAATAACTTGTTTTACATTATTATGTATTTGATATATTTTTTAAAAGTAGCATAAAATTTATATATTTTTTAGGCATAAATATTTTATATTTCAATTCTATGTCAACAATATTCCTCATTTGTGTTAATTATTATTAACTAATTTAAATATATTATTCGGATTAAGAAATATCGAAAATTAAGATTAAAACCCTACCATCATACTAGTGGAGTTTTAACCAAAATCCCTCACGTAAGAAAATTAGCTCGAGATTCTGACTTCTTGCACCCCGGGTCAATGTTCCATCATTAGTATAACCTAAATAGCATATTTTGTAATATTTTTATCATATATACATATTTCTTAAAACGAAATATCCTATTATTATTTTTTTATCTCCCTAAATATACCCTTTTTTTGAAACACAAAAGAAATTAATATGTTCATATTCCATGCAATTTCAGAGCCACAACGATTTAGCTCTACTTAACTCTAGATCATTCATCATTCCTCTTAATAGATTTTACAAACAAATCTCCCATGGCACTTTGCAACCAATAAATACTACTCTAACTCTTGAGTTATGAAATTATGATATTAAAAACTAATAAGCTAGAAAGAAAACTTGTTTCTCTTATGTTACCTGGAAACAACTAGAGTACATTAAACCTTAAAAAAATGTTAGATATTTTATATTTACAGACACAATGAAGTTAACTCCTTCATAATGCAATTAACATGAAAGTGTCAACACTAAATATTTATTCTTTTCTATATTTTTTATTATTGTTTCCTATTTTTATATTTTTGCCTCTCTATTATTAATATCTATACTCTTATCTACATATAATAAATCTTTTTATATTTTTTGTTTATTCTATTTGTATAAAAATCTTATTTTTATTTCTTTATTTCCTCAACTTTACTAAGCTCAAGCATATATAAATCAAACAAACAAACTCAAAAATCTCAAGCCCATAGATTAACCGAAAGGCAAAAGAATTAAACCTTGCCTAGTCTAGGCTTAAACCAGCTTAGGACAACTAGGCTTTGAAGACTTACAAGCCTGCCTTTGAATGCTACACGGATCTAGCCTTTTTCCTTAAATACACTACTGTTTTGGAAGTTTCACAACTCCTCTTAAATAATGTCATTTGATTTTAGCATCCTACTCTTTCTCTATTATCTAAATAGCACTGTTTTACTCCATTTTTACCTCTAAAACAAAAACAACACTTTTTAATGAAGAAACCCTAATCAACATACCCATTTCCTTTCTTCTTCAGCGTTTCTTTCTTCTTTCTCTTTTTTTCACCACCTATTCAAAACCCTACCCCCTCTTTTGAACACCATTTGCTTCGCCATTCACCACAAAAGCTTGCTTTAAGCTTATCTCGACTTTTCCTCCTCTTTCAATCAAACTTCAAAAAAAAGTTTGAAGCCTTAAAACTCCCAAACCTAACAACCTTTAAGTCCTTAAACTCTCCCTTCACTCCCTTGATTTCTTTTGCTAACTTCCATTTATCTTTTCTCTCATTTTGTTTTTTTTTTGTTTCTATATATTGATTGTGGTATCTTGACTACCGCTAGAGAAGAAAAGGAAAGAAAAAAAGTTATGGTTTTTATCTCTATTTTCTCTTTTGGTTTCCTAGGGTTTTTCTCTTATCTAAAAACTCTTTTAGGGTTTTTCCAAAGAACGGCTCCTAGGGTTTTTTCCTTTTATTTAGTGATACATTGTTTTATATATCCTATTTAGGAGGGTGTCGTTTTTGGGCACTCTATGCTTGGCTGTTGATTTTCTTGTGTGCCGGCTTCTGCCAGAGCATGAAAATGCCTCTAGTAGAGTGTAATTTGCTGTCCTTTTTGTTTTTTCAAGCCAGCTAGCCCTTCAATTTTTATTCCCAAATGTTTTTTCATGTTTTTTTTATTTTAATTCCCTAATATTGTCCTAGCTTCAGTGTTAGATTCATTTTAGTTTTGATAAATTCTAATAATCTTGTTTAACTAGAGGCTTTGAATTGAAAAACCAAAACAAGGCCTTAAAACTAGTTCATGCATTCGGCCCTAAACTAAAATGAATATGGCCTTATAGCTCTTCAAACTTTAACACGAGCCCACTTGTGGAATTCGGACCTAATGTGTCAAGCCCGACCTTATAAAATACTTGTCATGTCATTCATATGATTGACAATATGCTTGCATACTTGGAAAGCCTCGAAAGAAAAATCGTTAAAAGACGACAATGTACCAAATGATACAATTAAGTTAATTTAAGCCTCAAACTAGATCAAATAGAGAATTTAAAATGAAATTAAGAATATTAAAGTCCCAGAATGGTTTAATATAGTGATTTGGAGTTCGAGGATTAATTTGGAGTTAAATCGAAATTTTCACTGTCTAGGGGTAAAATGGTCATTTGCCACCTAGGGACAAAATGGTAATTTTTAGAAAAGATTTTTTTGGCCCCATTTGACTTATTGGAGTATAATTTGAGGGTTTGGCAGTAAAAAAGTTTAATTTCGATGATTTCTAGAGTGTAAGGGTAAAATCGTAATTTTACCACTCGCGGATAAATTTTGAGATTTTGAGAGAATTTAGATCAAATTTGACAAATTGGAGAATGATATGAGTATAAGGGATGAAAAATATGTCTATGGGTAATTTTTCAGTTTTTGGGGCAAAAATATAATTTTTAACTTTTACAAGGGTAAAAGTGTAAATTTTAAAAAATTACTCTACCAAGATTTTGGATAAGTCTGAGAATTTTATCTAAGCTATGGATATGTGGGACAAGTGTATGGTGAAAATTTGGAAACAAATGGATGGCTAGAATTTAAGGAATTAATGAAACATTAAAAAATGAATAAAATAATATTATATTATTTTAGCCTTTAAAAAGGTCAAAATTCTAGAATTCTCATCTTCTTCAGCCGTCCAAACCAGTAGAGAAAAGAGGGAAAAGAAATAAGAACCCTACCTGAAAAATTTGGGGACAATCAAGAGAAATCAAGAAATCAAGCATTAAAAAGGTAAATTTTATTGATTTTCCTTGTGATTTTCACTACCCATGCATTTTTTTCTCATTTCCATGCAAAAGTAGAAAATGGGTATGGACACCCATGCTGGCCAAACCTCCATGGATGAGTTTTGAACTTGAGTTTTGGTTGATTTTAATTGAATTAAGTGATTTTGTTAGGTTATATTGAAATATAGCAAAAATAAGCTAGAGATATAATTTTCTCCCATTGAAACCCATTATGCCGAATTTTCTAGGGGAATATTGGCTGCTGATATTGATGTTTATTTGAGAAATTAAGATGAATAATGATGAATTATGAGCCTAGAAAAATAATGGGAATTTTCGGAGCAAAAATATGAATTTTTACCCACTAGGGGTATTTTCGTAATTTGTTATCGAGACTGATAATTTGTACCACACTGAGGGACATTAAGTCAATTTGGGTGCAATTGAGGTATAGAAACTGAAAAAAAAATTAATTTGGAGTTTAAACAGACGAGTATATCGATTTATCAAGTAAAAGATCGAAATAGGCTAACACCGCGTTTAGGCAAAATTTAGACATTTTTGCATTCCATATCAAGCATTAGTAGTCTAAATTAGTTTAATTTCAATTTAGTACCAATGTGGTGAATTTCTCAATTTTGTACTGTGTCAAGGTGGTGAGTCCTCCGATAAAGGCAAGGGAATTGCACCAGAGGACCAGTAGTCTGAGTATTTCAAAAGTCCCTACTCTAGACACTGTGAGTAACCTTACCATCATTTTAATTATCTAAAGTATGTTTTTATTCGGTCTTTGTGAATTTTATGAAAATGAGTTAAAATGGTAAATTTTTATGTTTTGTAAACAAAATGAGTTTAAATGAAAATATTTTATAAATTGTCTTGAAATGAAATAACGATTTTGAAAATAGAGTAATTGGAGACCACTGATATGTTGTAAATTTAAAATTGAATTAATGGCTTATGTTATTGTATTAGCATGACTGGTTGGGCTGTATTTTTTATGAATTGTATGAATTGTTTTATTTTACCCTTGCAGACTGGGTAGTAATATATTAGCCCTGTCATGCTGTCAAAATTTTATTGTATGGTGGGTTTGACCTGCTGTAGTGGGCTGGGTTCTGTGAACTAGCATATTAGAGGGGCACAGAATCCTATTATATTTTTACCTCGGTTGGAGAGGTGAGTAGGGTAACTCCCGAGGTATAACTTTTAGAGTTCACTTCACGCTAAACCACCACGTGAAGGGGAACTCGGCCAACGTCAAGGAACGGCTATGTTTTCAAAATAAAAACATGACTTTCTAATAGCCTTGGCGGACTTAGTTGGGATAGCCCTTGGCCAAGGTATCCCAGATAACTGAGTATGATAATAATTTTTGGCATGAGCCAAGCTTTTTAAGAAATTCATAGCCATACTGATTACTTGCTTTAAATAAATTGATTTCATTTGGTTAAAATAAGTTGAAAGATGATAAATTACAGTTTGATGAAATGTTTTAATAGTCTCCTTTTACTCAATTTTAGATATTTTGAGTGATGTTTGTTTACTCACTGGGATTTTATAATCTCATCACCCTCCTTTCCACCCATTTTAGGCTCAGAATAGATTGTAGATAACTGATATCGGCGAGAATTACAGTTGAACTTGCCACATCCAAAAACTGTAGGTTCATTTCTTTTGATACTTTTGGTCATTCATGGGCCCACGTGTCACTGTAAATTAATTTTATACTTTGGTTATCTGCATTACAGTATGTAGGAATTTATTTTGCTTTTACACTATAAAAATTATTAATGCAGTGTTCTTAAAATATTATTTTATGTGAAAATTGAATATTTTATTTAATACTCTTATTTTATTCTAATAGTCATAATTTCATTTTAAACGAATATTTTAGACATCCAAAATTATTTTTGATTATGAAATATGTATTTTTCACTTACATACTATATTTTTAACTGATTTTGAGATTTTTGGGATAAATGACAAAAAAATACCCTTGTGAGACGAAAATTATTATTTTATTTGTTTAAGTTGGAAACAGTTTAAAATCTTTTAGAATGTGGTATTTGGCAACAGTTACCCATAGGGGAAATGAGAAGCTGATATTAAAGCCTTGCGGGGTTCCGATTGACATTCTGGGTAATGAATGTCGATCGAGACGTCACGGCGGTTGTCACGGGCTTGATGGGAGTTCCGGGTCGTGACATAATGTGAGCCCATGAACCAAAACTAAATTATCAATAAAATAAATGAATAATAAAAAGTGATAAAAATAAATAGAAATTGTTAAAATTGAAAATGTTGTCTACAATTAAGTTAAGTATTTATGCAAGCATTTCAATGGAGACTTGTGTATAGCTTTAGATTCTAGGTCAGTAAAATCACTTATGAATATTGTTAATAATAAGAGAAGCTAGTATCAAATGAAGTGTTGAATGAATCCATAATCTTAGGTTTTACTCTATTGCCTTTCTCAAGTAAAATTTAAGTTCTGTTAATTAATTCAGTGTTTGTTTTGATTTAGTTTTAATTAGTTTTTTAAAAAACTTTAGTTACATTAATAAGATTAGTTTGTCATAATTTTAGTACTTAGTAAAAATTTAAGAATAAATCTTTGTGGGATACGATTTTGGACTTACTGTCTATATCATTTATTCGATACGTATGCTTGTGTGTGTTCTTCAAAATCCATTTTAAAAGTGTTTTGGACAACAAGTATTGATACCTTATTCGTAAGTATTGATACGTCAATCACAAAATGTAAATTTTTCTCCTAAATACACCCATTTTAACTTATCTCTCTTCACCATCTTTCAAATAAAGTTATTAACTTAAAACATAGAATTTTAAAGATGAAAGTTCAAAAATATAGGTTCATAAGAGTAAATTACAAGTTCACCTAAGGATTTACCAATTTAACGTCTTATTAAAGTTGGGGTTTCACAACCACCCAAATGTTAAGAGATGTCAATGTGGTTTGACTTACACCTTCAATGCACAGTTTTTCCATGTAATTCAATCATTTCATCAACTAATATCTCGACAAGATGCAAAGTATGTTTAAATGTCTATCTTATATATGTTATGTTTCAATGTCTATCTTATATATGTTAGCTCTTCAAATTAGTCATTAACTCTTTCAATGAAATTCGAAAACCCTTTCCGAATCTTCATTCTACCTTAGCTAAAGATTTCCTTGAGCCAATTCATGTCAATAGTATTGGGATATTTTCCTAAGAATTACTTAGAATGATGAATCCATTATTAATCATTCATTTATCTCTATATTCTTCATGCTAATATATACTCAATAGCCATGCCAATGAACTTCGTCATTTAGGGCTACATAAGATAATATCAAATTATAACACTCCACAAACAAGATATCCAAATGGAATTCTCATGATGGCTCATGTTCACTAAACTTGTTGATATGACAAGCACTCATATGTTTATTCAAGTGTCACCATAATTTAACTTATGAGATTAATTATTCACTTCACCAGATAGAAACATAACATATGACAATTTGTTGACTCTATCAATGTCCTATCTTGATAAAAAGCATCGACTAGAAATCATTTTGATTAATACTTTGATGAAATAAAAATATAATAATTATAATATTTTCTAATTCTTTTTGTAGAATATATTTATTTCATGAACTTTATTTTTATAAGTAAATAATAAAAATTATATGTGAACTGGATAATAAAAAACCTTTATTAATTAAATATAAAGAAAAATATAATAAAATATTATATTTATACCCAACGGATTGACTATAAGCATTAATCAATCCTTAAAATATTTAACCTTCAAAGAAGGAAAATATTGTTCAAGCTTCTCTTGCACTGCTCTTGAGGCCAACACATTGTGTCATTACTCCTGCATGGGAGTACATAGAAAGAAATGGGCAATGGTTTTCTCCTCCTCACTAAAGCTTCCACTAAAGATTCCTTTATTTTTTTAAAAAATTAATTTAGTGGGTGTCAATAATTACTAATGCTACTTAATCGATTAAAATGTAGAATAAGTGATTGAAGAGGATTCTTTAATTTTAAATTAGGAAGCCCAAAGAATTGACTCTGTTCCATTTATCATTTCATTTTCTGAAAAAAAATAAAAAAACAAAGATTCGGAGAGGATTGGGGGAATATGGAGTGGAGGTGATGGTGGAACGCCACAGGAACCTTATCTTGGGTAATCCTCCCCAGATGCACCCCACCATCAGAGGCCATGGAAATCCCAGAGCGGGCCCATTGTTAAGAGATAAACAATAAAAATAGAAAAAAAGTTGGTATCTTCTTTTTTATCCGTGGACCAAATGCGAATATGCGGTGTGGGCGGTCCATACTCCACCGTTTATACGATTCCAAATAAATATTTTGAAATACTCAAGATAATTAGTACGAGGAGATATCACTTATCTTCGACACTAAAAAATCTGGCTCAAGACTCAATATTAATGCCAAGATAAGATACATGCAAGACATAGTCAGAGTAAAATGAACATGAATTGACACGACCCTACACAGATAGAATCAGATATGTCAAGAAGAATAAAAATTAGCATCTTATTACCACCCAACAAATCTTACTTTTTGAATTTGGAATTAGTGTTGAAAAAAATAAAAATTCTATTTAGTTTATATTTTTAATTTTTTTATAAGAAAGTAGGGCTTAATACTTGGAAAAGCTTCTTAATTACTCAAAAAAATTTAAATAATTATTTATTCTTTTATTGTGTTTAATCAAGTCTCCCGTATTTTTATTTTAAATCAAATAGGTTATTATAACTAATGACTGATTAATTGTCATTAATGAAAATGTTATTTGCCATTTTTATATCTACATGTCATTGAAAAATGTTATATGAGTATATCATTATCTGGTATTAATATATCACGCCATCATTTATTATAATATGTCAATATATCATATCAGTGTCTAGAATGATGAGTGATATTTAAATTAATAATAATTAATTCATCATTAGTAATAAAAATGTTTTTGATTAAAAACAAATATACAATAAGATTGATTGAACTAATAAAAGAATAAAAATTTATTTAAATTTTTTAACAAATACCAAAAATATAGATAAAATCTGCTAAAAAAAAAAAAGGTTGGAACAAAGATAAAGATACTGCTATTGCTAGTAAAAAGAATGGGTGGGTGAACAGGTTAGCTGGATTAAAATAGTTGTTTGCTTATCTAGGCAGATAAATATTTTAAGTCAACATGCAGCAGCACAAGTTAAGGTTGACTGGATTCTTTGTCTTGATAAAAATAAAATAGAAGGGATAGGATAAGATAATATTGTCCGGGATATGCCCCCAGGACATTCAAGTGCGCATTGTCGTTTTCTATTGGCAAAAAGAAAAGGCTGAGATCTTGGGGTGCATGCTATTATGTGATGCAGTTCATTCCAAGAGATTGCAAATTTTGTGGACAAAATGTTGAACAACCCAAGCAAGTAGACTTAACAATTCGTATTTTCGTGTCGTAAACGTGTCAGACATGATTAAATACGAAACACGTTAAGATTAAATACGAATACGACATATTTAATATTTGTATCTTAAATTTAAAACACGTACGGGTATACGTTTAATAAACGTGTAACACGACACGACACGATTAACATGTTTATTAAACGTGTCTATATATGACACGACACGATTAATAACACGTTTAATACGATTAACATGTTTAACACTATTAAATAAAAATATTTACAATTAAATATAATTTTATTATTTAAATTTAAAATCTATAATTATAAAAATAATTATAACAAAACAAAAATAATAATAACATCAAATATAATAAAATTTAATATAAATAATATATGTAAAATTCATTATCATATAATATGATAAAATACATCATTAACATCTAACTTTTAAATACTAATAATATAAAAAATCATTCATAATTTTCAATTGTAATAATTACATTATTACATTTATAAAATTAAAAAAACTTATTAAAATAATTATTTAAAATTATTTATATAAGGTTAAAATAATCTTTAACTATTAATTTTTAATAAGTTAATAAACATGTCATGTATACACGTTCAAACACAATAATACGTTTAAACACGATAACACGATTAAGTAAACGTATTTAAACATATTTGTCGTGTCTAATATGTTAAGACACGGAAATTTTCGTATCTTAACGTGTCAGACACGATTAGATACAAAACACGTTAAGACTAAACCCAAAACCTGTTTAACCCGTATCTTCTCGTGTCGTATCCAAAATTGCCAAGTCTATAAGCAAGAAGGTTTTCTTTCGCTCTCTACTTTTTTAATATAGTTGTATGAATATTCATTATAAATTTTTATATGATATCATTTCTTAAATAAAATTTTTAATAAATAACCAAGCATTAAACAGGGAAAATTCATGTTAATATTAATTAGAAAATAATTTTTATTTGTTAACAATTTTGACAATTTTCAAATATATTGTTATGAAAAATTCCTAAAAAATTAAAAATGGAAATAATTGTTTTTGAAAAAGTAAAAAAAAATTAAAAAGAGATTTTTTCAAAAATTCTAAATATATTTTTTAGTTTATGGATTTTCTAATCTTTTAAAATTTCTTAAAAAGAAAAATGACTTCTATTTGTTATTGTTCTAGAACTTTTTAAACAATTAAAAATTATTTTTGCATCTTTTGAAAATTTTTAGAATTACTAAAAATTAAAAAATTAACATTTACTTTTCAAAAATTTAAAATTATTTCTATTTCTTCTAATTTTTAAAGTGATAATAATTAAGTTTTGGAATTTTATTGATTGACTTGTCTATTTTCTTATAGGAATCGAAAATGTTATGCTTGATTATATTTATTACTAATATGTTTAAATTCATCAAAAAATTATTATATTTATCCACCATTTAAGATTTCTTCGACAATACTTAAAAATGTCAAATCAAGAAAGGTAGGTTATGTTAAAAGGGATTTTTGGTAATTTTTTAAAATGGAGAAAGGCAAAAATGTCAAATCAAGTTTGATAATTGTTAATGTAATAAGCTCAATGTGTTTAATTCCAAGAAGGAATGAATTGAAATGTTTTGAAATTTTGAAAATTCTTTTTTAATTTTGAGAAGATAGAGTTCCTTTAATCTAAATTCCCAATTTGAAAATATGCAAGATAATTGACTTGTTAACACAATAAAAGAGATTGGCAAAAGCAAATGAAGCTTAAGGAATTATGAATAGAGAAAAATTAACATAATGATTTTTATAGAGGTTCGGCCTCCTTGCTTATGTCTTCTCCCTTAGATTCACCATAAAGTATAAAATTCACTATTGAATCAAAATTCAATACAATGCCCTTTGTAGATCAAGTATAACCTTTTCAATACGACACATTTTTATGGTTAAAGCACAAGCACTCTACCTTTTGTATTGGTTAAGGTATAACCATCAAGTAAATACAAAAAGAAGAATGTAAATATAGTCGGTTTGCCTCTTAAAAGTTGAATAACAGATTTAGTTCAATGTTTGGTGAAGGAATGAAGGCTCAATAAATGCTACACTAGAAGACTTAAAGACTAGAAGAAGAGTGCAAGGAGTCTTGAATGATTTTTTTTTTCCAAATTCTTATCTTTTGAGTTATGTTTCAAAGTCTTCCAATGTTCATAAATACTGAAAGAACTGGTTTTATAGTTACTGAAACTTCAAAGGTAGTTGGGAGTGCATTAAATGTGAAAATAGTTGTCCTTCTCTTCATTTAAGGCTCTAACGGTCATATTATATTGATACATATGTGAATGTATCGATACATTGTTTTTAATTTTTGAATACCCACTATGATATATCAATTCATTTTGTCATGTATCGATTCTTTTGAACTTTCATGCAAGGGTTTGGCCATTTTGTTGAAAATATATCGATAACTTTTGTTCATGTATTGATACATTTACTAAAATATCGATACTTTTGAGATAGCAAACATTCTATTGAAAATTTATCGATACATTTCATAAATGTATCAATACTTTTGAGGCAGTAAGCATTCTATCCCATTTGTATTGATATATTTAAGTATGTATCGATATATTGAGTTTGACTTTTTGATATTTGACTCTTCCTAAGAATATGTATCAATAGATTTCAAAATCTATTGATACTTGTCCAAATGTATCGATACATGAAGAATATATATAAATAGATTTGGATTAGAATGCATTTTTCAAAGTCTTTTGTCATTATTTTTCTTCTCAAACTCATTTAAAAGTGTTAAGGGATGTCTAAATTTGATATTCCAAGACTTAAATGAATTTTAATCACTTTCTTTTCTCATTTCAAACCACGAGATCAATTTAAAGGCTATAAAGCTAATAATTTTCCCCTTTTTGATATGACAAAACAATGAGCAAAATTTGTTCAAACTATTTGAAAAACGGACTTTCTTGAATTTTGAAGATTTGAACATTGTATGTAATTTTGAATCTCCCCCTCAATCAATGCTCCCCTTCAATTTAAGGTCTATTTAAGAGTTTCTAATTATGAAAATGACTTGATTGTTTTGACGAGAGAGCGATGTAAAATTTACTCCCCATTCTCCCCCTTTTTGTTCTATCAAGAAGAAATTAGGTTTGAAAATGAAAGATGATTGAATGTAAAAGCATAGGGCATGGTAAAAGAAAACGGTTTTAAAAACAATGGCAAACTTTCAACCCATAACAACATAAGACACAATAAGAGAAATAAGTGCAAAATATGAAGATAGTAAATAGAGCATAAGTAGTGGACAAGGTAGAAATAAAGACGCATCAAAACAAAAAAATGACCATTCAAAAAAGCATGAACCTAAAATAGCATGAATATAAACAAGTTGAGTATAAACATAAATAGCTGTTCACGATCATAAAGTAGCATAAAAGCATAATATAATCCAAAATTGGTCGCCAATGACCAGTTAACATTAGTACATAAAATCTGAAAAAGACAAAATGCAAGTGAATGACAAGAATGATGAATGTGTATGTCATGGTGGCCATCTAATCCAAAAAAGGCAAGAGGCGTCGAGAGTAGGAGAAGTCCCTTATGACGGACTCAAAATGGTGAAGGAAAGTGAGCTTGGAATTACTTCCTCAAAGTCAAAGGTAGTGGACATAGGAGGAAAGTTAGGGCCAACACTTGGGTGCACCCTTGCAGCTGCATTAGGGGCTGTATTAGGGGCTACACTAAGCTCAGCAAAGGTGTCATCATGTACCTCATCCTCGACAATATCAAGTTCATTAACGATTTCTTTACGCACACAAAAGTGGTTGACATACACAAATCCAAGCTTGTTTATGGCATGCTCAATGATCTTCATGTGCATGGCATGGTGTTTAGGTGGGTCACACCTAGTAATGATGCCCACGGAGTCAATAATAACACTAATAGCCATGCCATAAAGGAGTGTTGTTCTAGACTTGTTAATGATTTTCAACATGTTGTCAAGAATGAATTTGGCCAATTTGACACGGGGGTTGGATTTGATGTGGTAAAGAAACCAAAAATCTTCACTTTCAATAGTAGAATAATTTGTGTTATGAGGCTGAAGGATTTGAGACATGATGAGGTGGAGAATATAATCATAACAGGATAGACACTTGACACTAGTTGTATTCTTGTCACTAGTGGGAGGGTAAATATTCACAGTGGATAGAATCTCATTAGATAGGACCTCTTTGGCATAGCCCCAATCCCCTTGACGAATATCAAAGTCTAAGACAGAGTCTAGGGTGTGTTCGGCTACCATAATTTACCCATGACATAGGTACATAACCTATCAGTGTGTTCTACGGGTTCGCTATCCATATAGTCTTGAAATTTTGTGGTTGCACTAAAGTAAAATACCCTAACTAAATAGACATAGTATGTTCGGTCAATTGACAGGTAATTAAGCTAGTCTAGTTTTTGAAAATTATCAATGTATGGAAAATTAATGCTTTCAAGATAGTTAAAGTCGATTACCCGTCCTAGCTTTACATCCTGCTTTGCGTAATCCTTGTTGAATTTGTGCTCCAAGGAAGGGTGAGAGAAGTTTTGCTTGAAGGAGCTGTCATCGGTGCACGGTGCTAGTGGTGGTGGTGGTTGGGAAGAGATGGCAGCATGCTGGTTCGATGCTCGGTGGTGGGAAATAGTGGATTTGGTGTGTTTGGGTCAAGAGGCCATTTAAGTTTTGATTTTGTGAAAAATGAATTGGTATAAGTGATCAAAGACATCTAGGAAGACTTGTAATCGATCAGATTTGACCTTAAAGTCGAGAAATTTTTTGGAATTAGAGAAATTGAAACCTAAGGTTTCAAAAGAGGAATTTCGTAATTTGAGTTGAAAAGCAGCATTTTGATGAGAAAACAAATGATGGTTTGAGCAATAAAAAATTGTTGGAAACGTTTTAATCGATGCAGATTAAAAGGAAAAAGAAAAAATTTTTCTAGAGTTGAGAGAAGTTAGAAAAGAGAAAGGTGCAGAATGGAGGGAAAATGAGTCCTAAAACTCTTAAAACCCTAAAATGTATCGCTACATGTACCCGTGTATCAATGCATTTGTGATAGAATGTTTTATTTTTAGCTATTGGACAAAATGTATCAATACATTGTATGATGCATTGATGCATGTTCTTGCATATGTATTGATACATGTAATCATAGGATTTTAATTTTGGTTACAACATGGATTATATTGATACTTTTGGAAATGTATCGATACATGTTCTTGAATGTATCGATACATAAACTTTTATAGCCTTAAACAAATTGATTTTGGCTTTAAAAAAATCCATGATGGGGTCAGAACACTTAGTACAATCAAAATAATGTGAGGTTTTGATTTGAAAACATTTGAAAACAAATTCTGGAACCAATGCAAGTGAAATGTGGACATTAAATCAGGAGTTTTGAAAGAAAATCTAGCTCCCTCAATGACTCTCCCATAAACCTTAAAGGTTAGATGGCTAGGGCATTTGTCACAACCCAAACCCGGGGGCCATGACTAGGTAACGAGCCCAATAAGTAAGCCCATTAGATTCGAGCAAGCCTTAGAGTTCAAAATCATATTATACATATGCCCAAGAATTTATAATCAAATATTTATAACAAACTCAAACATAATACATTGTCCTTGGTGTACAATACATATAAATATTCCAAAGGGCATACATTGACCATTTAAATCGGGTTCGTACATAACAACCCTTACCTATAAGTTCAAATGGCACATTGTGCCTACATACATTGAAGCCAACCATATGCGGAAGCTCGTGACGGACTCAATGGAGTGACCAAAATGGAAGACCTATCGGATGCCAAAATTAGTCTATCTATAGACGGCCTTTGCCACACTCCTTAGTGGTCTATTTATCTGCACATGGTACATAAATGGGTGAGTACTATAATACTCAGTGAGTGGTGTAGATAACAAAGTCATACATATATTAAACTCATACATAAAATATATGCACCATCATGCATCTAGATATTCTAGCAAACATCTTCAAATGTAGGGCATATCAACATCCTCAATCTCTCCAAAGGTCATCACATATATTAATAAGCTTACTTTTGAAGCAGATCAAGTTGTTCGAATCATTCTCGACGGCACACTGTAGTTGCTAGAGTATCACATCAGAATCACATAACAATTATCTAAGCCTTGCATGGCTATCTCACATCATATGCAGATCAAATCAATGAGTGGTTTTCCCCTAGACATAATCAAATCATGCTCGTCGGCCAACCGACAGATATCAAATCATGCATAGAGCAAAGCCACTGACAGAGAACAATTCACACATGTGCCAAAGCAATGGGCAAAAAACAGATCAAGCTCAACGTCGAAGTAGCTAACGAAAAGTTAAAGTCATCTACCAGAGTAATCTTTCGACTGTTGGCATCGTACACTACAAATGGGAATCATAGGTTGGATGTCAACCGCTACCCTTGCTTACCACCATCCTTGAGGCACAAACATAGTCATAGGGTATCAGACTTCACTTATCCATAATTCAAATTGACATTAGAAATTCACCCCTCGGATAGAAACACAAACCCACAAATAAGGCCATCATACCTTTATCATTCTCATTTCCTCAATAAACCACAAATCACATTCATCGAACTTCAATCGTCTTTAAGCTTGTTAAAGTTCTAGGTGCCTTTAAGTCTCTAAGGCATCATTCAATCAAATCGTTTTGACATATCAATCACCTAAGGTAATCCACTCATAGGGGTTCAACATAGGTTATAGACCTCTTAGTCTCGGCCAACACAACATAGGCCACCCATGTGGCTCACATCATAGTGCACAAAAACACAATACACAGTTTAGTTCTGTAGCCTAGGCACTTACATCTAGGCAATCATATATACATACATGTATATTTAGTCATATATACACATAAACATAAATCATGTGTTCTATAGCCTAGGCATGTTCATCTAGGCCTACATACAAAATCTAGTACCAATGTATTGCATCTTTCATGCATCATGCATTACATGCATTTTTTGTTTAAACGCCCTCACAGTGACAATAGGAGGCACTCCCTACCAAGCTTCGATCCTTAGCCTCCAATCATCGTCTAGCTTGCCAATGAGTTCATTTAACTCCGTTTCCCCCTTGGAAGCTAGATTGCACTAGTTTGACCTCCAAAATTTTCAATCCAAGCCAAAAAGGAAAATTTACTAAATTTGGAGAAAGGTCAGATTCAAAGTTATTAACTGATTAAATGAAAAAATAATTGGTAAAAACGTTGAATCTTACCTCTAAAATGGTTTCCCAAGCTCAAAATAGCTTCAAACGACTTAAAAATTCAATTTAGAGGGTTAAGGTTTTGGGTTCTTAGATAGAGAAAGGGAAAGAAAGAGTTGAAAGAAAAAAATGGGCAAAATGGCCCGGTGCCCTTTTATATTTTTGCCTTTTCTCTTTGATTTATCAATACATTGCCAAAATGTATTGATACATTTGCCCTTATTTCAAATGAATATATCTATACATTAGCGTAGTGTATAAATACATTTTAGGCAAAATGGCTCTGGTACTTTTTGCTTCAAATGTATCGATACATTTGGACATTATATCGATACATGTTCATCTTTGGCCAAATCTATCGATACATTCTCGAATGTATCGATAAAATATTCTTCCTGGGGCCATTGTTGTTCATCTTGCCAAGAATGTATCGATACATTGGGGTATGTATCGATACTTTTACCGCTGTAGGCAGTTTTAAGCTTCCCAAGAACTCCAAAAATCCAAGTTCAACACCCTAAAATCATTCCTTGTTAATATCACACCTCAAATCATTCACTTAACTTAATCTCATACATATATATCCCCAAACATAAGATCCAACTTAGATCAAAACCTCAAATTATGAGATTTATCACATATTTCCTTAAAGGTTTGCCTAAGTGTTAATACATACACTCTCAAGCACTAGGCACACATATCATATCATCAGAGTCCTCGAGACTCCACATATTTCATAGATCATTCTTAGTTTAATTAATTTACATTTAAAATTGGGCTTGTTACATTCTCCCCTCTTTACAAGAAATTTGTCCCCAAATTTTAAATCATATACTTCAAATTAAATTACATATGTTAAACCTTAAAAAGGTCGGGATAATTCTCTTGCATGTCCTCATCGAGTTCTGATAACTCTATAATAAGGAGTTATTTGAGCTTCATTTTGATAATAATTTGGCTTAGTTTTTGTAATAATGCATAGAAATTAGTAGATTTTATTTAAGTATTCTAAATTAGTTATTTTAGGTGAGTCAACCTAATCTTAGTTAATTTTATGCTTAATTTGGTTATTGGAAACCTAGGTTAAACCTTGACGAAGGAGATTTAGGTAGACCTTGAATAAAATAGAGTATGATCGAATGCACTTAGTTGATTAGGTGGTTTGTTTTGCATATAGGGTAGACATACTCTTATAAGCCATACGTAGCCAGGATTAGAGCACAAACTTAATGAATCTTTCTTCAATATAATTTGTAGAGACATATAGTAAATTAATTGGGATAGATATTTTTATAAGAAACTAGATAGAGACTTGTAAATAATTTAGGACTCTAGGTTAGCAATTTAAACTATTAAACTAAGTTAAAAGAGAGAAACAATAATTAGATGAAGTATTGAGGGATATTATAATCTTAGGTCTGGTAGTTAAGTGAGTTTTATTTACTATTTAATTTTAGTTTTAGTTTATTAGTTTTATTTTTTTTATTTTAATTGTTTGGATAAAATTAGGGTGTTATAATTTTAGTAGTTAGAAGTAGGAATTAAACAATTCTTCGTGGGAACGATACTCTAGTTCATTACTATATTACTTGTTAACGATACGTGCACTTACGTGAGAAATCAACAAGTTTTTGGCACTGTTGCCGGGGAATTGATTTTAATTTTTTTGTTAATATTAATACCAAGCATTCTTAATTTTAATCTAGACTTTTCTTTTCTTTAACTTTTTTAGGTACTTTTGGTCGTTGTATGCGAAGAGTTCAAAATTTGGAAATTGTTTCTTTTGATCTAGAAATTGAAAAGACTTTTTTAAGACTTCGAAAGAAAAATAAAAAAAGTTTATGCTCTAAGTAAAACAATGGCTGATCAACGAGAGGAATAGACCAAGCCTTTGAGGGATTATGCAGTCCCACAACTACAAAATCTCCACTCTAGTATCCGAAGACCTCCTATTCAAGCCAACAACTTTGAAATTAAACCATTAATCATTCATATGATTCAGACTACTGTTTAGTTTGGGGGTTTGCCTAATGATGATTTGAATGCTCATGTTGTAAATTTTCTGGAAATCTATGATACATTCAAGGCTAATGGTGTTACTGATGATGCCAAAAGATTAAGGCTTTTCCCTTTTTCATTGAGAGATAAAGCAAAGAGTTGGTTAAATTCGCTTCCTGCTGGTTCCATTAATATTTGGGATGATTTGGCTCAAAAATTCTTAGCAAAATTCTTCCCACTTGCAAAGTCAGCAAAGATGTAGAATGATATTACTTATTTCATGCAATTTGATTTTGAATCACTATGTGAGGCTTGGGAAAGGTATAAGGATTTGATGAGAAGATGTCCTCACCATGGATTACCTAAGTTGCTGCAAGTTTAGACTTTTTATAATGGTTTGCAAGGACCTTTTAGAACTACCATTGATGCTGTCGCTAGAGGTGCACTCATGAGTAAATCCATTAATGAGGCTTATGATTTGCTAGAAGAGATAGCTTCTAATAATTATCAATAGCCATATGAAGGATTAGGTACAAGAAAAATTACCGAAATTCATGAATGAGATGTGATAAACACTATCTCTACACAATTGGCCACTCTCACAAAGAAAATAGATAAACTGAGTGTTAATGCTATTCAAAACTCCATTATGACATGTGAATTTTATGGGGAAAGACATTCCAATGACAATTGTCACATCTATTCTGAGTCTTGTTAATTTGTTGGAAATAGGCAACAGAACAATCCCTATTCCAACACTTATAATCCTAGTTGGAGGAATCATCCTAATTTTTCATGGAATAACAATCAAGGGTCTTCATCAATGGCCAAGTCAAACTTTCCCCTTGGATTCCATCTAGAGCCCCTATGCTAGAGAAAAAGCCTTCAATGGAGGATATGTTCATTCAATTCATGACAAAGACTGATGCATTCATGACAAAGATTGATGCATTCATAACAAAGACTGATGCTTTTATGATAGGGACTGATGCCTCCATTCAAAATCAAGCAACTTCAATTAGAAATCTTGAGATACAAGTAGGCCAACTTGCCAGTGCTTTAAATACTACACCTTAAGGTACTTTGCCAAGTGATACTGAACCCAACTCAAGAAGAGAAGGTAAGGAACATTGCATGGCAATCACTCTCCGTAATGGAAAAGAGGTATGTAAAGAGGTAAGTAATCAAGCATTAAATCCTGAGATTTCAATTCAATCCGATGAGAAAGAAATTGAAAAAGATGCTGAAAAGGATATTGTGGTTGGAAAATCTGCTAAAAATTCAAAAAAAAAAAATCACAATCTGCTCCCACACCTCCACCACATTTTCCTCAACGTTTTCAAAAACAAAAACTTGACAAACAATTCTAGACATTTCTTAAGGTATTTAAAAAACTGCACATTAATATTCCTTTTGCTGAAGCTTTAGAACAAATGCCAAGTTATCTTAAATTCTTAAAAGACATCCTAACCAAAAAGAGAAAATTGGAAGAGTTTGAGATAGTTACACTTACTGAAGAGTGTAGTGCTATAGTCCAAAATAAGCTTCCACCAAAGCTTAAAGATCCAGGGAGTTTTTCTATTCCATGCACTATTGGTAGTTTTTAAATTTCTAAAGCTTTATGTGATTTAGGTTCTAATGTTTCACTAATGCCTTTGTCTATTGACAAGAAACTTGGATTTTAAAAGATACAACCTACTACAGTTACCTTGCAATTAGCAGACAGAACAATCAGGCACCCAGTTGGGGTTATAGAGGATGTTTTGCTTAAAGTTGGGCATTTATAGATTTTAGTAGACTTCATTGTGCTCGAGATTGAAGATGATGTTGAAATTCCTCTTATTTTTGGAAGACCATTCTTAGTTATAGCTGGAGCAATTATTGATGTGAAGAATGACAAAATAACTTTCAGAGTTGGAGAGGAGGAAATGGTATTTAATTTGTTCAATGCAACTCAGTATCCCTATACAGATAGTTGCTATAAAGTGGATTTAGTCAATAAGGGTAAAGGTAAGCCTATTCCACTGCCTTCAACGGAGCAGGTGCCAATTCTTGAGACAAAACCTCCACCACTTTCCAGCTATTTTGATTTTGTGGTTAAACAGTGAGTAGTACTGTCTGATTCACAACTCCATCTTTAGCCATGGAATCTTAGACCATATTGGGGGAACAAGTTTAAGGTGGTAAAAATTCATCCTTATGATGTTATCAAGATTTATAGTAGACTTACAGGAGTAGTCAAGCTCAATAAAGAAAATCTTGAGCCGTATAAAGTAGTGCAAAAGGGGGTATCATAGTCAAGCTAGTGACTATAAAGAAACGCTTCTTGGGAGGCAAGCCAAGCACTCTAACTTACTTTCTTTTATTTTTATTTATTTAATTATTAAATTATTAACACTCTCTTTTATTTGTGCAGGTTCATGTAAAAAAAATAATTTTTTTTTAAAATTCAAAAAAAATTTCAAGAAAAAAATATATTTCAAAAAAAAATTTCATGTAAAAAAAATATATTTCAAATTTTTTTTTTTCAAAAAAATAAAAAAAGTGGTAAGTTGCGACTCCCACTATGGGAAGCCGTGGCTTCGCGGAGTGTAAACAACGTGAGTCGTGGCTCATCAAGCTCGGAGTCGCGACTCTAAAAAAAAAAAAAAGTAAAAGGGGCCATTTGGATGTGGCCTGCTGCTCCCACATGGGGTCGGCCACAGCCCCCCCTGAATTGGCAGCCCACTACCCACCACCTTCAATTGGGCTGCCAACATTGGGCAACGCACTAACCTAACCCAAATCCCTTTTTTATTTATTTGGACTACCCATTATCCATTTACCTACTACCCACTTACCCAATAACCCATTTACCCACTTACCCACTAACCCATTTACCCATTTACTTATTACCCAACAAAAATTTTTTTATTTTTTTTTAGTTATTTTTATTTATTATTTATTTTATTTCTCTACATTAGTTAATTAATTAATTATTTATTTTTTGTAGTAAAAAAAAAATTCCTACAAGTGACAATGAAGATGATAACAATAAGGAGGAGGATTAGAGCTTCTCAAAAATTCATCTAATGATCAGGGGAGTATTCTTTACCTTTCTTTTATTTTTTTTAACATTGAGGACAATGTTTAGTTTATGTTTGGGGGGGTGAATTTACTTTTCTAGGGGTGAATATTTTGTGAAAATTTTAGATTTAATTTTATTTGCATTCATATTTATAAATAATTTAGGATTAGTCGGTAAAAGAATTTATTTCTTGTTGAACTTTAGGAATCTAGAGTAAAGTTGTGCCAATTTTTTCAATGATTTTTTTATCCAATGATGATAACTAATTGTCTTAAATTCTTAACTTTTGGTGAATAAGGTTTTTGTTTGGATTTATGCTAAATTATTTTGTTAAGTATCATTGTTAGGATGTGATTTCCACAATTTTGAGCACTATATCTTTTGCTTTGAATTATTATGAATATTTAGAGAAAGTTTATATTGATGTGAATTTTATATTATGTCATGAATTCTAGAATTTACTTGATTTTCTCTCAAGGCGAAATCCTAGGTAATACTTAGTTAGGGACATGATTTAGGCCATCTTTGGACCGTTTGAGCCTAAAAAGCTAACCTTACTAAATTTTATCCCTAGTATATCCCTTTTGAGCCTAATTTCCCTTTTCTTTGTTTAACTACATAATATTGAGCCTAGCTTTAAAATTAATTTTCCAATTTTGCAACCCTCACTCCTAAGCATGTATATTATTTTAGGAAATATAGATTGAGCTAAATGTTGAAAAAGGTGGAAAGGTGATGTTGATGTGAAAAAAAAAAAGAAGTTCAAAATATGAAAAATAACCCCACTACCTACAATACAAAGAAAATAAGTTTGGGGGTGTGAAATTGTGAAAAAAAAAGTGTTGAATGAAAGAAAAGTTTCAATGTGGAAGAAAAAGGTGTACTAGGAGAAGGAAAGTAGAGCTCTATATATATAGGTCCTAGAATAATTATGTGTTTAGGGTGATTTGAGCCATATTAATAACCTTTATCATACCTTGACCATAGCCATGCATTACAAGCTTTATAAAGTCCTATTGATCCTTAGCTTTGTATTAGTCTACATTAGTGGAGAGAGAGATGAAAAGTAAACCTATGGAAATCTAGTACTAATTTGAAATTTGTGTTGGCATAAACTCATTCGGATGTCATGATATTCTTGGTAAAAGATTTCACACATACACGGAAATCCATTCGAGAATGTGCTTGCATTAGAATTGAAACATGAATTTGAATGAGGCCTATAAGTTTCTTTAGGTTAATGATTGATAGACAGACTTTGAGGAAATTATAAAGGAATCATTGAGTTGGTGCACTTTATCTTTAGTAATAGTAGTAGTAGGAGTAACTATATTTATTTTAGTTTTCATTAACTAAATTTGATTTTCGTAAGTTAGGTCATTTTTTATGTTTTGCTCGAGGACTAGCAAAATATTAAGTTTGGGGGTGTGATAACTCTATAATATAGAGTTATTTGAGCTTAATTTTGATAATAATTTGGCTTAGTTTTTGTAATAATGCATAGAAATTAGTAGATTTTATTTAATTATTTTAAATTAGTTATTTTAGTGAGTCAATCTAATCTTAGTTAATTTTATGCTTAATTTGTTGTTAATATGGTTAGAATAGGTTGTTATTGATTTATTTGTGCTTTTGTAGGTGTTTGAAAGAAGAATTTTAATGGAAGAAGAAGAGCAATTTCTAGGTGTAGACTTTCACTGCATATGCTTCTGTAGTTTGGCCATATATTTCTCTACAAAACTCCAAATTAAGTGATTCTTTAACCATTGGAAAGATAAGAGAAAGCTCTATAACTTTCATGTTTACTACTTTACCCATTTTGGCATGTAGTATGGTCAAAAATCTTATCAAATTTGACATATTGTAGCAGTCCTAGAGCAATTACTATTTCTGTTAATTAATTTGGCAAAGCTGCGACTTACATAGTTTGATGAGGAAATCTTAGCTGATATTGACTTCTTTCTTCACCCAACTTGATCTAACTTCAAAGCCTATAAAAACAACCTTTCGGAGAAATGAGAAAATGAAGAAACACCAGATTGATATCGGAGAGTCAAGCCACAAAGTCCTTGAAGCTAAGAAGAATTTGCAGGATTCAAGGAGATTTGAAGATCAAGAATACAATTCTTGAGTTTTTCTATATTTTCGTTTATTCTGTTATTTTCTTGGTTTTGTTTCTAATGTTTAGATTTTATTCAATGATAATGTGTGACTTGATGGGGAACTAAAATTTTAATCTAAGATTATGATTGAACTCATTATGTAGTCTAAATTATTTATCTCTCTTTTACTTATGTTTGATAGATTTAAGTTGTTTATTTTATTCTATTCTTAATGCTTCTAATTGGCTGATCACCAATTAGATTGAATTGGAAATCTAGGTTAAACCTTGACGAAGGAGATTTAGGTAAACCTTGAATAAAATAGCGTATGATCGAATGCACTTAATTGATTCGATGGTTTGATTTGCATATAGGGTCGACATACACTTATAAGCAATACGTAGCCAGGATTAGAGCATAAACTTAATGAATCTTTGTTCAATATAATTTGCATAGACATATAGTAAATTAATTGGGATAGGTATTTTTATGAGAAATTAGACAGAGACTTGTAAATAATTTAAGACTTTAGGTTAGCAATTTAAATCATTAAACTAAGTTAAGAGAGAGAGACAATAATCAGATGAAGTATTGAGGGATATTATAATATAAGGTCTGGTAGTTAAGTGAGTTTTATTTACTATTTAATTTTAGTTTCAGTTTATTAGTTTTATTTTTTTATTTTAATTGTTTGGATAAAATTAGGGTGTTATAATTTTAGTAGTTAGAAGTAGGAATTAAACAATTCTCCATGGGAACGATACTCTAGTTCATTACTATATTACTTGTTAACGATACGTGCATTTGCGTGAGAAATCAACAACAAGTTCCCATGTGGCTTCCTCAACTGAATGGCTTTGCCACAATACTTTCAGGGTAGCAATGTTCTTAGAGCAAAGCAGTTTCACTTGTCGATACAAAATGGCGATGGACTGCTCTTCATAAACGAGTCCATCTCGTAACTGGACTTCGTCATGTCATATCACATGCGAAGGATCCAAGACATACTTCCTAAGCATGGACACATGGAAAGCTGGATGGACATCAGACAAATCAAGTGATAACGCCAAATAATAAGCAACTGCACCCACGCACCTTAATAGCTTAAAAGGTTCGATGTATCATGGCTTAACTTCCTCTTCTTGCCAAATCTCTTAACTCCTTTGGTCGACGAGACCTTTAAAAGCACACAGTTGCCAACTTCAAACTCTAAAGGCCTTTGCCTATTATCAGCATAAGACTTTTGGCGACTTTGAGCTGTGAGCATCTTATCTCTAATGACTTGGATGCATCACTCCACTTCTTAGACCATTTTAGATCCTAAGTGCTTTCGGTCTCCAACTTCAAACCAACCAAAAGGAGACCTACATCTACGCCCATATAAGGCCTCATACAGAGCCATACCAATCATGGTTTGATTGCTTTTATTATAGGCAAACTCGACTAGAGGCAAATAATAGTTTCATGAAACTCCAAAGTCAAGCACAATTGCTGTCAACATATCCTTGAGCATTTGAATGGTGCACATGGATTGGCCATTTATCTATGGGTGAAAAGCCATACTAAAATCCAATCTTGTGCCTGAGGCCTCTTGAAATTTCCTCCAAACTTAACTCATAAACTGTGGCTCTTTATTAGACATTATTGTTACTAGAATACCATGTAGCTTCACAAACTCATTAATGTAGATTTAGGCATATCGAACTGCTCTATACCTAGTCTTGACTAGTAAAAAGTGAGTTGACTTAGTCAACCGATCAATTATCACCCAAATGGCATTATAGCCACCTTTCTAGCTCATGGTAAACCCATCACAAAGTCCATGGCTACATGTTCCCACTTCCACTCGGGTATCGGTAACGGTTGCAGCAACCTCAAAGGTCCTTAATGTTCAACTTTCACTTATTGACAAGTTAAACACTTAGAGACATACTAAGCCATGTCTCTCTTTAATCCTAGCCATCAATACACAGACTTCAGATCATGATACATCTTGGTAGCTCTAGGGTGTATCGCATAGGCTACCACATTTGCCTCTTCCAAAATCTCATTCCTCAAATTATCAATATTCGGCATGTAGACTCATGATCTATATCTCATCAAACAATCTGTACAGAAAGTCCCAAACCTTATCCTCATTCATATATCTAAATATTTTTATCAAATATTCATCTTGATTATGGGCAACTTTAGTTCAATATAATATCATTGGTCGTACTTTAAAATGCGCTAATAAGGAGTTCAAGTGATTAATCTCCAAATGCACTCCTATATTGCCCAGATCATATAAACTCTGCACCAAAGATCATCTCCCTATGGTTATATGTGCCAAACTCCACATTGACTTTCAGCTTAAGGCATTTTCTGCCACATTCACTTTGCGAAGATGGTAAAGTATGGTGTAGTGATAATCTTTCAATAATTTTAACCACCTACGCTGCCTTAAATTCTAATCCCTTTGCTAAAATATATGCTTCAAGCTCTTGTGATTTGTATATATTTCACAAGTCTCCCCATACAAATAATGTCTTCGAATCTTTAAGGCAAATACGATTACTGCCATTTCTAGATCATGCGTGGGCTAATTTTGCTCATGCCTTTTTAATTGTCATGAGGCGTATGCTATGACCTTCCCATGTTGCATCAATACACAACCTAATCCAACTAGTGATGCATTGCAATACACGATATAGCCTTTGGATCCATAAGGCAAGCTTAACATAGGTGTAGTAGTAAGGTAAGCTTTAAATCTTTGAAAACTGGCCTCACAAGCATCAGACCAATCAAATTTGGCTTCTTTTTTAGTCAGTCTTGTCAAAGGGGATGCAATATTAGAGAAATCTTACACAAATTGTCAGTAATATTCAACTAAGCCTAAAAAACTTCTAACTTTTGTTATAGCTATCGGCCTTGGGCAATTCTCCACAACTTTTATCTTGTTAGGATCCACTTGTACCCCTTGTTCAAACACGATGTGTCCTAAGAAACTGACTTTACTCAGCGAAAACTTACATTTTGAAAACTTAGCATACAATCGATGCTCTTTTAGAGTTTGTAGCATAATTCTCAAATGTTGTGCTTGTTCCTCTGGGCCCTTAGAATACACTAATATGTCATTTATGAATATGACCACAAATATATCCAAATACACTTGCAATACCCTGTTCATTAAATCCATAAATGTTACGAGTGCATTAACGAGTCTAAACGACATCACCAAAAACTCATCATGTCCATATCATGTGTGAAACGTTGTCTTGGGTACATCACATTCTCTTATTCTCAATTGGTGATACCTTGAGCAAAAGTTAACCTTAGAGAAGCACACAACACCCTACAACTAATAAAATAAATCATCAATCTTTGGGAGTGGATATTTATTCTTCATTGTGACCTTATTCAATTGCCGATAGTCAATGCATAACCATAGGCTACCATCCTTCTTCTTCATGAATAGCACCAGAGCTCCCCAAGGCAAAACATTGGGCGAATAAAACCCTTATTTAATAAATCCTCCAATTGCCCTTTTAGCTCCCTTAACTTAACTGGTGCCATTCAATAAGAAGGTATCAAAATTGGCTGTGTACTTGAAATCAGGTCAATACAAAGTTGAATCTCCCTCTTAAGAGGCAATCCAGGCAATTCATTTAGGAATACATCTGGATACTCACCCACTATCGATACGAAATCCACATTCCTTTCTTCCATCGAAGCATCTCTTGTCATTGCCAGGTATCTTTGGCCTTCTTGCCTTGGCATCAATCTAGTGGCCACATCTGACATAGTTTCCACAAACACTGGGCTACTATGCCAGAAAATCATAAATGAAGACTTCCTTCGAAACTTAAACTTCACCAATTTATGGTAGCAGTTTACTTTGGTAAAACATAATGGTAATCAGTCCATTCCCAAAATCACTTTAAAGTCCAAAGTTAGTAGCAATACTAGATCTATTAACATATTCTTGTCCTTTATGAGGACCACACAAGATTATATACATACTTCACCATAAATGTCTTCTCTAAAGGAGTTGTCATAATTAAGGGTTCCTCCATGTTACTACAAAATCAATCTAATTTTGGCACAAAGTACGAGGACACAAAGGAATGTGTCGATTCAAGATCAAACAGAACTAGTTCTTCGGTACCACATATAAAAAGTGTACCTGTAACCACTGCATTAGAAGACTGAGCATTTTACTGCGTCAAAGCAAACACATGTGCTTGACCTTCACTTTCATTACCTGGTTGTGTCGATCTACCACGAAATGATAAGGCCACACTCTTACCTTTGTCACCTCTAGCGTTCTTCTCAATCTGTGTCATCCTAGATGGGGTAGTATCTACTTGTCTTACATAACCATGGTCACTCTTTGTCGACTGCCTCTACGTTAGGCAATCTCTCATTAAATGCCTGGTCTGACCACATCCAAAACATAATCTTGCTGCCCTATAACATAGTCCATTATGCGCCATATCACAATATTGCAAAAGACACCCCTCTACTTAGGGCTCAAATTAGATGCTCCGCTAGATTGCTCTCATCTAGATGGTGGGCTAAATGAATCACAAATTCTTAGTGGCCAGCATGCAGAAGTAGTCCCTTCACAACTCTTATGGCGTATGAATGTGGGACTCTTACTCATGCTAGAATCTTTTTGACCTTGATGGCCTTCTGTCCGAGCTCTTCGACCCCTTCCTCTTTCCATTCTAGATTCCAATCACTTGGTTTCTATCATTCTAGCTGCATCCACCGCTACTACATATGAGATAAATCTCTGAGTGGCAAGACTCTAAATAGTGACTCAATTAGCCCCAAATAAATCTTTTAATCCTTTTCTATTCAGTTAGGACCAAGTCAGGAAGCATATCTTGGCAATTGGGTGAAGCAAACATTATACTTCGTCACCATCATATCTAGGGTCTGTCTCAAGTCTCAAATTCTTGTGCCTTTGCGTTTTTCACGCTTTTAGGCAAAAAAAGATCAAGAAAAGCTTGGACAAATTCCTCCCATGTTATTGAAGATGACCTTGATGGTATACTCTTTTTGAATGTAACAAACCATAGTTTGGCCACATCTTTAAGTCTAAAAGCCACAAATTCCACTGATCGATGTGTGGAGCATCATGCATTCCATGTCCTCTAGAAATCTTTAAAAATCTTCTTCAGCATCTGAACTAGTAAATAATGGGGGCTTTAACTTCATAAAATCCATCAAAGGAACCTCAATAATCCCTCCCATATGTTCACATTGAGGCACATAGTCCGGATCTTGCGAACTAGAATCAACTTATTCCTTAAATGGTGCCTCACTCCTATTATGAAACTTAGCAAATTCATGAGCCAAACTTTACAGCCCTGTTGCTAGATCCTTTATGGTGACACCTATTCTTGTAGGCTAGTCATCCCTAATTTCCACATTCTACTCACCCGTGTTCATATAACTTGGTTCAACATTTCAAGTGCGTCTCATTCCTCTACTCCTATTGCTGTTCCTTGACGTGGAGGCTCGTGGTATTTCCATAGGCTCATCTGGGGCATCTTGCTTTCCCATGGCCCTTAAGGCATCTGTTGTCTTAAGCGGCATCCTGTACTAAATCGAGGCAAAACCATATTCAAAATCATATTTCTAAAATCCAAATGGGTAGGCTCACTAAAACTTGGGAGTTCACATAGCCTTTTGTTCATAATTAGTGCTACAGTCACCAACCATGAACAAGGCTCTACACTAATCCTTGACACTCCGCTGACACACATATAGTATCACTTAGGACACTCTAAAACCTATGCGCTCTGATACCAACTTTGTCATGACCCAAACCGGGGGGTCATGATTGGCCCAAGAGCCCAGTAGGCAAGCCCACTAGACCCGAGCAAGCCTTAAAGTTCAAAATCATATTACACATATGCCAAGGGATTTATAATCAAATATTTATAAAAAACTCAAACATAATACATTATCCCTAGCATACAATACATATAAATATTCAAAAGGGCATACATTGGCCATTTAAATCGGGGTTCGTACATAACAACCCTTACATATAAGTTCCAATGGCATGTTGTGCCTACATACATTAAAGCCAACCATATGCAAAAGCTCATGATAGACTTAGCCGGGTGACCGAAACGGATGACCTACCAGATGCCAAAACCAGTCTGTCTACAAATGACCTTTGCCACGCTCCTTCGTGGTCTATTTAACTACACATGGTACATAAATGGGTGAGTACTATAATACTCAGTGAATGGTGCAGATAACAAAGTCATACATATATTAAACTCATATATAAAATATATGCACCATCCGTGCATCTAGATGTTCTAGCAAACATCTCCAAATGTAGGGCATATCAATATCCTTAATCTCGCCAAAGATTATCACATATATCAATAAAACTTACCCTTAAAGCCGATCAAGTCATTTGAATCATTCTCCATGGCACGTTCTAGGTGTCGAAGTATCGCATCGCAATTATCTAAGCCTTTTATGGCTATCTCACATCATATGCAGATCAAATCAACGAGTGGTCTTCCCCTAGACATAGTCAAATTACACTTGGTGGCCAACCGACGGAGAATCAAATCACGCACAAGGCATAGCTAATGGTGGAGAACAAATCACTCATATGCCAAAGCAATGGGCGAAAAACAGATCACACTCAGTGCCTAAGCAGCTAGTGAAAAGTCAAAGTCATCCATCGGAGTAATCTCTTGACTGTCGACATCGTACACAACAGGCGGGAATCACAGGCGAGATGTCAACCACTGCCCTTACTTACCACCATCCCTGAAGCACGAACATAGTCACAAGGTTTTGAACTCCACTCATCCACAAATCAGATTAACATCTAGAATTCACCCCTCGGATGAAAACACAAACCCATAAATAAGACCATCATACCTTTATCGTTCACATTTCCTCAATAAACCATAAATAACATTCATCGAGCTTTAATTATCTCTAAGCTTGTTAAAGTTCTAGGTGCCTCTAAGTCTCCAAGGCATCATTAAATCAAATCATTTTGACATATCAATCACCTAGGGTAATCCACTCCTAGGGTTCAACATGGCCTATAGACCTTCTAGTCTTGGCTTACACAACATAGGCCACCCATATGGCTCACATCAAATGCACAAACACATAATACATAGTTTAGCTCTGTAGCCTAGGCATTTACATCCAGGCAATCATATATATATATATATATATATATATATTCATATATACACATAAACATAAATCATGTGTTCTATAGCCTAAGCATGTTCATCTAGGCTTACATACAAAATCTAGTACCAATGCAGCGCATTTTCCATGCGTCATGCATTACATGCATTTTTTGTTTAAACCCACTCATAGTGACAATAGGAAGCACTCCTTGCCAATCTCCGATCCTTAGCCTCAAATCATCGTCTAGCATGCCAATGAGTTGATTTAACTCTATTTCCCCTTTAGAGGCTGGATTGCACTACTTTTACCTCTGAAATTTTCAATCCAAGCCAAAAAAGAAAATTTACTAAATTTGGAAAAAAGTCAAATTCGAAGTTATTAACCGATTAAATAAAAAAAATAACTAGTAAAAATGTTAAATCTTACCTCCAAAATGGTTTCCCAACCTCCAAATAACTTCAAATGGCTCAGAAATTCAATTTGGAGGGTTAGGGTTTCGGGTTCGTGGAGAGAGAAAGCAAAAAAAAGAGTTGAGAGAAAAGAATGAGTGAAATGGCCTGGTGCCCCTTATATTTTTGCCTTTTCTCTTTGATATATAGATACATTTGCCCTTATTTTGAATGAATGTGTCGATACATTGGGGTAATGTATCGATACATTTCGGGCAGAATGACCTTAGGTACTTTCTGCTTCAAATGTATCGATACATGTTCATCTTTGGCCAAATCTATCGATACATTCTTAAATGTATCGATAGAATATTCTTCTTAAGGCTTTTGTTGTTTATCTTGCCAAGAATGTATCGATACATTGGGGTATGAATCGATACTTTTACCCTTGTAGGCAGTTTTAAGCTTCCCAAGAACTCCAAAAATCCAAGTTCAACACCTCAAAATAATTCCTTGTTAATATCACACCTCAAGTCATTCACTTAACTTAACCCCATACATATATATCCCTAAAAATAACATCAAGCTTAGATTAAAACCTCAAATTATGAGATTTATCACATATTTCCTCAAAGTTTTGCCTAAGTGTCAATATATTCACTCTCAAGCACTAGGCATACATATCATATCATCAAACTCCTTAAAACTCCACATATTTCATACATCATTCTTAGTTTAATTAATTTACATTGAAAATTGGGTGTGTTATAGCATGAATGCTGATGAACATATATATATATGTATATGTAACTGAATAACAATCACACATAAGACTATTATTGTCACGACCCAAATTTTGGACCATGACTGGCGCATGGGCCCAATGGACATAGTCCATTAAGCCCAAGCAAGCCTATTAATTTGACATGTTCATCATTCCATCATAAACTGCTAAGTCACATTTCATAACTTAGGATCAAAATAATATTAAATATTTACCACCTTATACTGGCATACTAAACAAGTGTATATACATTATCTACAACATGTATCTTAATAATTTACATTAGGTTTGTCTATTCACAATAAAAGAATACTCGACTTCCAGCGGAGGGACTCGGACGAATGTACAACTACTGAATACCGAGACACCTACCAAAAGATGGATACAAGTCTACAAGGACACCTCGTTCTAGTTACTGGCTGCCTCGTGATCTGAAAACATGAAGTTGAAAATGGTGAGTATAAACCCAATGAGTGAACAAGAAAGGGAACAAGCATACCATAAGGAATGTTTAACGAAATCATGATGCATTCTTTTTCAAAACAATGCAATTTGTTTTTGATCTTATTAAAACCTCTCATGTAAACCCCACATCAGTAAATAACTTTATAAAAGGGTCTATATTCAACAAAAGATTTGGAGAGTGAAAACTTTAATAGCATTCATGTGGATCAGGTTAAATAAACGACGGGTCCTCGCTGCAGCTACACTTGGTTTAAATTATCAACTAACCGAGGGTTTCTCACCAAACCTCCTCATATTAAGCTTAATTCATTTATTCCTTAATGTTGGAAATCTATGCTCAAATATGGTAGCAAAGAAGTGGAAAATAAGGCAACAATTGATCAAAATGAGGTGAAAAATAGAAAGTTTTTCGCTGCAGCGAGATTTTGGTCATAAAACAAAAAGTTTCTTGTTGCAGCGAGAAGCTATAGTACCTTTCTCGTTGTAGCAAAAATGGATTCTCGTTGCAGTGAGTTTTCGGCCAGCCTACCCCTTCAAAACCCGAGAGTTTCTTGTTGCAGCGAGATTCATTCTCTCTGCAGCGAGAATCAGAACATCAAGAAAAAGGTTTCCGTTTCCCTTAAAACAAAGCCATCCTGCTAAATAACAAAAATATATATCAATCATCATGTACACCTTCCCATCATCATCATCTCATATGCAATGGCTTATGCGCACTCCCACTCACACATAGCCGGGTCAGCAACGGCTTATGTGCACTCCCACTAGCACATAGCCGGGTCAACAACGGCTTATGTGTACTCCTACTCGCACATAGTTGGGTCCACATCAACATACAAATAAGCACCCAATGCATATCATGCATATTATCATATTTTGATAACACATAACCCATTGTATAGCACATTTTTACAATATAAAATCGATTCACCAAAGACTTGTTCCCAAGGTACATTTTCAAAGACAAGTTGGATAAAATCAATCATATTCCCCAAAACAAGTTTAAAATGTAAGTCCACACACTGGTATATTGTTAAGTATTTAGTTGACTATAATTTCCCCTATTAATCCAATTGGGGTAATGGGGCTTCCTTGGAACCTACCATCACATTAACATCACCATTATGTTAATTCACATACTATAAACCCTAAAAGCTATCTCTTAACTAGCTTTCAACTGCCATTTTAAATGGCTATCTATGTTCACTATCTTAATCACTATAAAATGAATGAACATACTCAACCATAAAACAGCTCATAATCCAAATTACTAGCCATTATTCACAGCTAAAAATCAAGCTTAGTTCATCACTCACCCTAGGGTTTCTTTGTAGTTGAATTCTCTTTCAATAGCTTCCAAACAAATGGTGTAATTCTCTTTTTCTCTCTCTAGAATGCCCAACTAGTGAGAGAAAGTATGAAAATAAGATTTATCAAGGGTTTTGAAGTGAGAGAGTGAAAGAATACAAGGATTCTAGTCAAAAGGGCACCAAGGTGTGAAAATTAAAGCTAAAGAGAGAAAATTATGCAAGCTCCATATCAAGCTTCCATGGAGGTTGGAAGTAACATGAATTGAAAGGAGAAGAAGAAGAAGAAGAAGAAGAAGCTGCTGGAATTTCAAGAAGTTGTTGGAAGGAGAAGATATTTATAGGCCAAGCTTATCCATTCCCTTAGAAATTACGAAAATGCCCCTCCATAAATTAACTTATTCTCCTCTAATCTTTTATGCAATCTTTTTGCTCTTTTGACACTAGGACAAGGTCCATAATGGTCTAAAAATGTTCAGGTTCATGAAAACTTAAAAATTTTAACCCGAGGTGAAAAATGACCATTTTGCCCCTATTGTGAAAATCATCAAAATTTTTGTTTCCTTGTCATTTTACACATATTTTCATCATTCATTTATGCCTTAGGCCTACTTAGGCCATAATATTGTTTAAAATCTTACTTTTATGGATTTGGTAAGGAAATGACGAAATTACTTCCCTTTACGAGTCTATAAAGTTCAAGGTCTCACAATTATGGACATGCGGATATGTATATGCACAATTAAACTTTAAGTATCAAGCATGAAGTCATTTCAAACATTATCCTTAACTTGAAACAAGATGTCTACTAGCATGCCACAGTTAACATTATGCAAAAGGTAGTGATTAGAGGTAGCTACAAACCAAAGCTTTTTGTTTTTCTGGATTTATAAGGCCTAATTAACTTTTAATCTTGCAAAATTGTTCCTTATCAAGTGCTTTTATGAATATGTCAGTTAATTGATCTTTTGTATCTACATATTTAAGAAAAATATCTCTTTTCTGAACATGATTTCTAATAAAGTGATGCCTTATTTCTATATATTTAGTCCTAGAGTGATGGATGGGATTTTTTGTGAGATTTATGGCACTAGTATTGTCACATTTATGGAAATTCTTTCCATGGCTAGTCCATAATCTTCTAATTGTTGCTTCATTCATAACACTTGAGCACAACAACTTCCGATAGCCACATATTCAGCTTCGATAATGGATTGAGCTACACTATTTTGTTTCTTTGAGAACTATGAGATCAACATACTACCTAAAAGTTGACATGTACTGGATGTGCTCTTTCTATCTATTTTACATCCACCAAAGTCGGCATCTAGGTATGAGTGAAGATCAAAAGTGAAACTCTTTAGATACCATATTCCTATGTTAGATGCATTTTTCAAATATCTAAAAATTCTTTTGACAACACTTAAGTGTGGTTCTTTAGGAGATGATTGAAACCTAGCACATAGGCCTACATTAAAACTTATGTCCGATCTACTAGCGGTGAGATAAAAAAAAGAACCAATCATTAATCTATAGAGTTTTTAATCAACGGGCATACTTTTTGCATCCTTGTCAAGCATTGTTGATGTGTTCATTAGTGTGTGGTAAGTTCTTGTACCATCCATGCCAAACTTCTTGAGCATGTGTTACATATACTTGGCTTGACATATGAATATGCCATCTTCCTTTTGTTTGATTTGCAATCCAAGAAAATAGTTTAGCTTACCCATCACATTTATCTCAAATTCTCTTTGCATAATCTTAGCAAACTCTTAACAAAGAAGCTAATTAGTAGCACTAAAGAGAATATCATCAACATAAACTTCCACAAGTAAAATATCTTTGACTTTACTTTTGATGAAGAGAGTTTTATCAACCTTTCCTTTATTAAAATCTTTTTTGATTAAGAATTTTGACAATGTTTCATACCAAGCTTTAGGAGCTTGCTTTAAACCATACAAGGCTTTTCTTAATCTAAAAAACATGATTTGGAAATGTTGGACTTTCAAAGCCAAGAGGTTGCTTAACATACACTTCTTCATTAATATGTACATTGAGAAAGGCAGCCTTAACATAATGGATATAACTTAAAGTTCATATAGCATGCAAAGGCTAAGAGCATTCTAATGGCTTTTAGTCTAACTACTAGAGCATAAATTTCATCATAATCTATTCTTTCTTCTTGACTATATACTTTGGCAATCAACCTAGCTTTGTTTCTCGTTATGGCTCTATTTTCATCCATTTTGTTCCTAAAGACCTTTTTAGTACCTACAATTAGGTAGTCACTTGGCTTAAGAACTAACTCCCATACTTGACACCTTTCAAATTGATTTAATTCTTCTTGCATAGTTAGTATCCAATAGTCATCATTTAAGGCTTCATTAATGTTCTTAGGTTTAATTTGTGAGGTGAAAGCAACATATTCACAAATATTTTGAACTTTAGTTTGAGTTCTTACCCCTTGGTTAGGATCACCAATGATTTTGCTTTCATCAACTTCTCTTCTTACCATTGGATAACTAGGCTCACCTTCTTCAACAATTTGTTCAATTTGTTGCTCTTCTTTTTGTGGTGCCTCATCATTGACTTTGGATCCTTCAATATTGAGATCAAGCTCTTCAACTTGTTCTTAAACAATACCTACATCATCATCATAATTTTCCTTTCTAGGAAGAGAGTTAGAATCATCAAATAATACATGAATAGATTTTTCAACAACCTACGTCCTTTTATTAAATACTCTATATGCTTTGAAAGTCAAAGAATATCCTAGAAAAATTCTTTCATCACTTTTAGCGTCAAATTTTTGAAGGTTATCTTTTCCATTGTTCAATGCATAACATTTGCAACCAAATGGTTGAAAGTATGCAATGTTGGGTTTCTTTCCTTTGTAAAGTTCATAGGGAGTGTTTTTTAGAGTTGGTCTTACCATTACTCAATTTACTATAGAACATGAAGTATTAACAACCTCGCCTAAAAAGACTTAGGTAAATTGTTTTCACATAGTATGATTTTAGCTATCTCTTCTAGAGTCATATTTTTTCTTTCCACTATTTTATTTTGTTGTGGAGTTGTATGTGAGACCTTGACCTTTATAGACTTGTAGCTAGAAGTAGATGCGATATCACTGATTAGGGGTAATTTCATCATTTCCTTAGTGAGCCCTTAGAAATGAGCTTTCAAACAAAATTAAAGCCTAAGTAGGCCTAAGGCATAAATGAATGATGAAAATAAGAGTAAAATCACGAAAAAAATAAAAATAATGATAATTTCCAAGGTAGGGCAAAATGGTCATTTTTCATCTCGAGTTAAAATTTTAAGTTTTTGTGAACCTGAGTATTTCTAGACCATTATGGACCTTGTCCCAGTGTCAAAAGAGTATAAAGATTGCACAAAGGATTTGAGGAGAACAAGCTAACTTTTTAAGGGCATTTTCGTAATTTAAGAAGAGATTGGATAAGCTTTAGCTATAAATATCATTTGTTCCAGTAGCTGCTTCATTTCTCTAGTAGCTTCTTCTTCTTCTTCCTCCCATCTCACATTGCTTTCATTCTCCATGGAAGCTCGTTTTGAAACCTCTATAACTTCTTTTAAGCTAGCTCCAATTTTCATGCTTTTGTGCACCCTTTCATAGAACCTTTTATGCTCTTTCACTCTCTTACTTTAAAACCCTTGAAAAGTCTTACTTTCATACTTCCTCTCACTGGTTAGGTGTTTTAGAGAGAGAAAGAGGGAGCTTCTATAATAGCTTGAAAATTTTTTTGAAAAAATTTCAATTACCAAGCTACCAAGGTAAGTGGTGAATTGGAGTTGATTTTTAGTTGTTGATAATGTCTAGTAATTTGATTTGTAAGTGTTTTATTGTTGAGATTGTTTAATCATTTTTAGTGTGACTAGAGTTGTGCAAATAATAGCCATTTAATGGTAGTTGGAAGCTAGTTAGGAATGACTAGTAGAACTCAATTTAGAAAATAACTTTGGAATCATATTAATGCCAAGTTGGGTTGATGGTGATGTTGTTGTGTGTGATCGGTTCCAACGAAACCCCACACCTTCATTCGGAATCTTAGTCTAAGTTAGAGCCCACCAAAACATCAATAAAGACTGGTGAGTGAACTTGCATTTTAAAATTCTTTGGGAAATGTAAATGTATTTGGACGAAACATTTGAATGATTTTATCCAACCTTTCTTTAAAAATGTGTGCCGAGGAACAAGCCCTTGATAAAATGTTTTGATGTTGTGAAAATGTGAAATGTGTAAAAGGATGAATCCAAGTGCTCCTATATTATGTTGATCTGTATATTATGCATTGGATGTTCATTTTTGTGTGATAATGATGACCCAGCTATATGCGAGTGGGAGTGCACATGAGCTGATGATGACCCAGCTATGTGCGAGTAGGGAGTGCACATGAGCGGAGTGTAAAACCCGACCCTATAAACACATGTCATGACATACATGCACTAAGTAGCATGTTGTTATGCTAGGAAAACACCTAAGAATATACGAAACTCGGTATCGTACCTAACGGTACACTTGAGTTGATTTAACCTCGAACTAGTTCAAATAGGAATTGTAGGATGAAATTTAATATTTTATAGTCTAGGAATGACTAAAAATGATTATTCGGAGTTCGAGGGTTCATTTGGGGAAAAATTAAAAATTTTGATGTTTAAGGGTAAAATCGTCATTTTGCCACCTAAGATAATAATTTGATCACGGAGTGAAATTTTTGACCAAGATTAACTATTTGGAGTATAATTTAATGATAGGAAGTGAAAAATTTCAATTTTGGCAATTTTCGGAACATAGGGGCAAAACGGTAATTTTGTCATCCCGAGGTAAAAACCGTAATTTTCACCACCCAAAACTTGTCAAAATCATAGGATTTATTTATTTTTGGTATGAACAACTATGGTATGTTAAGTGGTGAAAAATTGAAGTTTAAAGGATGAAATTTTAAAAATGGGCTAATGAGAAAGTGACACGTGATTTTTTTTAATGATATAATATTATTTTAATGAAAAGTCAGCCCATTTAAACCCCATTTTAAGTGCTGGCCAGCCATAAGGGAGAACAAGAGAGAAAATAGAGAGGAAAGGAAGAAAAAAAGAAAAACCAAAGAGAAACAAGAAAATTCAAAGGGGAATTCGCGTTTTTCGCCCGTTTACGCGTCTAACGGTAAGATTTTTCGACTTTAGCTTGATTTCTACCTTTCTTATGCCTTTGTTTCCATTTAGCATGCTTGAGGAGAGAGATCTAAAAGTGACATCAAGGGCTGGACGAAATTCTAGGGGAGAGATTTTGAAATATTTAGGTTTTGATTTTTAGTTAAATTGGTAGTTTTAGTTAGTTAAATGTGTTTAGAAATTAAATTGGGCAAGAAAGCATTAAATTTTCACAATACCTACCCTTGGCCAAATCTGCAATGAGGTACAATGATGATAATCTGATTTTTATTCTAAGAGAAATGAAGAGAAAATGATGAAAAATGGTTAAATGTGATAGAAAAACAAAGTGAAAAATTAATCGAGTTAATGTCCCATATTTGGTCGAATTTTTCAAGGAAGACAGTGATCTAATTTTGGTGATTTTAGAGGAATATTGGCTGATAATTAATGGTTAGAAATGTTGGAGAGAGAATGGGACGATTTAGAGCTAAAATGGAGCGCGTTAACAATTTATCGGGTAAAATATCAAAAATAGGTTAATACCGCGTTTAAGCCATTTTTGGCTATTGCATTTCATACCATGCATTAGTATAGGATTTAAGTCAAATATATAGTTATTTAGCATTAATGTGATGAATTGAGTAAATTTTTGCAATGTGTCTAGGAGGAGAGCCTTCCGGTAAAGGCAAGGAAGTCGTACCCGACCAACAGTGATCGGGGCACCTAGGAAGCATTTCATCTGTACAAACGGTGAGTAAACCTATTATTATTATAAATTATCTAGAGTTTATTTTTAAATACTCTTTATGTATTTTATGAAACGAAAATGAGATTAAAACGGGATTTTTGATGTTTTAGAAATAAATGTGACAAATAAAAATATATTGTGTTGATTATGAAATTGAGTAATTGGAGGCTACTAATTGTCTTGAAAAATATATTTTCTTATGAATGACTTATGATATATGAGTATATGTGGCTATATTTTATAATTGCATTGGGAATAGAATGTAAGTTGTCTTTTACTATGCAGGCTGGATAAATAAAAAAAAGCCACGTTATACTGTCGAAATTTTATTAAAATTGGTGGGTTTAGTCAGTGCAGTGACGGGTTTTTGTGGACTGCCTATTAGAGGGGCACTGTAAACCCAGTTATATAGTTACTCTGGTTGTAGAGGCGAGGAGGGTAACTCTTGGGGTAGTATTAGAGCTCACTTCACGTTGAACCCCCACGTGAATGTGTAACTCGGCCAACGCCAAGGAATGGCTTGTTTTAAAAATAAAAATGTGTTTCATATGTAAATGTTATAACAACCTTGGCAGACTCGGTTAGATGCCTCGGCCAAGGTATCCCCGAGGATTAGTTTTGGCTTAAGCCTTATTTTCTTTTATAAAAGACATAAGCCTTAATAACTGTTTTGGTAAATTACAAAAATTTTATGGTTTAAGAAATAAATTGAAAACATTATGAAATGGTTTGTGATTTGTTGTTTAAACTTGCCTCCCTGTTACTTGCCTTTAGATATTTATGATAATGTCTATTTACTCATTGGGATTGCAAAATCTCACCCACCTCCTTTCCAAACATTTCAGGTCTGTGGTAGCTTGTAGATACCCTATTTTGTCGAGGATTCTAGTTGACGTCTCTACCATATAGACAGTAGGTTTCTAGCACCAACACTGGGTGTATTTTGGGCCACTTGTCATTGTAACCATTATTGTACATTATAACTTTGTAAATTTTTGTATGTGTGAATTTATTTTACCTACACGTTACAAAAGATTTCTTACACGTGTTTCTATAAACATTGTTTTATATAAAAAATTCTATATTTTAATCAATATTTTGAATAGTGATATTTATTTATAAATCCTTTCAAAAATATTTTTGTCTTTTGATTTACTTGAGCAGGAAACTACTGAAAATTGTTTAAAATGGAATGTTTAAAAATGATTGCTCACAAAAAAGGCAAGAAACTGATATGTAAGCCTTGCGGGATTCTGATTGGCATTTCGGGTAATGAGTGTCAATTGGGATGTCGCGGCGGTTGTCATGGGCTCGAGGAAGGTTTCGGGTCGTGACACTGAGTGTGGGGGGATGGTATGCATGATGATGTATGTATACATATATACCTATATTGTGTTATAGAAAGTTCATGAATATGGTATATGGTTGTAATGCATGTGAAATTTTGCATGTTGAACCTTAGAAATTTCTAAGTATTTACAAGTTGATTTTGTCATTGAGCAAAATGGCATTTTCTTGAGAGAATGAAAACTTTTTGTTGGTGATTCTCGTTGTAGCGACAAACTCTTGGGTTTTGGGGGTTACACTGGCCTGGTTCTCGCTGCAGCGAGAAAGTTGCTGAAGCTTCTCATTGCAGCGAGATTTATTCTCACTGCAGCAAGAAAAATTCTGTTTTGCTTGCTACCTTGTTTGGTTGCTGCCCATTTTCCATTTCTTTAGCTCCATAGTTGATCATGAACTCTCAACGTTAAGGAATTCATTTAATTAAATTTGAAATGAGGGGTTTTAGTAAGAAACCTTTGGCCAATTGAGAAACCCTTGGTCAGTTGATAATTTGAGCCCAAATTTTGCTGCAGCGAGGACCCGTCATTTCACTTGACTTGCTTGAATGCTATTAAAGTTTTCACTCTTCAAATCCTTTGTTAGTGTATGGATCCTTTATCATCAAGTGATTAACTCATTAAGGGTTTAAAAGAAGGGTTTTAACAAGAACTAAACTAAATTGTATTGTTTTGAAAATAAGTGCATCATGATTTCTTTAAACTTTCCTTATCGATTGCTTGCTCCCTTCTTTTGTTCACTTACTGGGTTTATACTCATTATTTTCAACTTCATGTTTTCAGATCAGGAGGCAGTCGGTAACTAGGTCAATGTGTCCTTGTAGATTCGTCTCCTTGGTAGGTATCTCGGCATTCGATAGCAGTACTTTCGCCCGGGTCTCTCCACTGGAAGTCGAGAATCTCTTTGTTGTGTATAGACAAATTCGATGTAAATTATTAAGACATGTTTTAGACAATATATGTATATTTTGAATTGAAATTATGAAATGTGACTTTAGTCATTTATGATGGAAGGATGAATAGGTTATATAAATAGGCTTGCTTGGGCTTAGTGGGCTACGTCCATTGGGCCCATGCGCCAGTCATGGCTTGAAATTTGGGTCGTGACATTGTAGGAGCTAAAAATTTATAACTATACCTATTTTCACCACAAAGTTACTCAAAGCCTAGGTTTTCAAATTCTTTTCCATTGTCATTCCTAACATTTTGTTATTTTGTATCCTTTCTCATTTTCAACTCTTTTGCAAAAGGTGTAACACCCTAATTTTTAGTGTTATATGTGTATGATGGTTAAGCTAATAGACGGGCTAATTTAAACTCCAAGAGGTTAATATGTAATGAGTTTATGTATCAATGAAAATAAGAATATGCATATATCCATAGAAGATGATTATGCATAAAGGAGTAAGTGAAAGCTTAAGTGATATTATGCATGCGTTTGGCACTTAAGTGATGATGTTCTTTTGCATATGCTTGGCACCTAAATGGTCTAGTGCACTGTTTGGCACTTAAATGAGCATGATGTGTATGCAAGTTATGTTATGTTTGAGTTTTATGTTATGTGACACAGAGCATGAATGAGTTATGATGAATTGAGATGAAGCTATAGGATGGAAATGAAATAAGAGTTAGAAATTCAAACTAGGAATGCTCTAAGTGTTGGAAAAGTGCATTTTGGACAAGAAGTATCAATACATTGGTTCGATGTATTGATACATTCAAGGCAGTAAGAACTTAAGGGGGTATTATGGGAATCATGTATCTATACCTTGCCTCGTGTATCCTAGATTTAAAAAAGGAAACATTCTGGATAAAAAGTATTGATAGTCCAAATGTATCAATATATTTGGAGCAAAAAGCATCCTATCTATAAAAGTATTGATACATTGCCTCATGTATCGATAAATTTGAGGGTGATGCAAAGAAAAGTATCTATGGACTAACTTATGTAGTGATAGATGTCAAGAGAACCCGTGAAAATGTATCTATACATTGCTAAATATATCGATACATGTATGCAGATTGCCAAAAGATAAAAAGTATTGGGCAGTCCGTCCATTTGTAAAATAAGCCAAAAACAAAATCTTTTCTCTTTACTCTCAACACCCATGCCCCATATATGAAATTGGAGCTTAAAGGAAGGTGATTTAAGGCTAGAAAACCGATCTAGAGGTAAGATTAAAGCTTTTTACCAATTGGTTTTAGAATTAAATGATTCGATAACTAGAAATGTTATATTTCAGCTTTGGTAGCTGTTAAGTTGCAAGTGGCTGGAGATTAAAGTTTAAAGTGAGCCAAATTCGTGTTTAAGATAAAAGATGTAGTCATTATTGATGAATATGAGAGAGTTGAGCTTGTATCGTAATTTGGTTAGAGAATGTGTTATATTGAAAAGATGGAAATAATCTGAAATCTAGGATTTGGCTATGAAATTGAGATTATGATGCAAATGCTGATAATTATGTATTGTTAAATGTTAGATGCCTATGGGAGTAAGAATGTTACCCTAAAGTGCTAGATTGTTTGGATTGAAGCTAAAGAATTGATAAGCTGAAGTTGAGGCTTGTTAAGTTGAATTGTGCAAGGTTAGTAATGAACACTCAAAGTGCCAAGGTGAGTGGGGAATTTATAAGCATAGGAGCATAATGACTAGGGTGCATGTAAGCTTCTATGATGAAAATGTCACAGCCTAATTTTTAGGCCATGACCGGCGCAAGGGCCCAATGGGCTCAGCCCATTAAGCCTAAGCAAGCCTTTTTGTATAATCTTATACAGTAATTCATATCCCTTTAAAATCCAAGATTCATAATGTTCAAATATAGTCGCTTTGAAAACAATTCATAAAACCCAATTATGCATTCATAATGGCATCATCTACCATAATATACATATATAGCTTGATAAATGAATCTTCGTATTTCACCTCAAGTATTCATATACACATAATTAGGCCTTGACTGTCAGTGGAGTGACTTTGATCACGGTTGCTAACATTTAATGTCATGGTAAACCTACCGAGCAATGGATAGGGAGGAGCACCTTGTCCTAGGATCCAATCACTTTTTACTCAGGAAACCTAAAACATGAATTTTAAAAACGTGAATACAAACTCAATGAGTGAACATAGGAAGGGAACAAGCAGTGACAAGGAATGGTTTAGAAAACATGATGCACTTATTTAAAAGCAATGCCATTTAGTTTAGTTCTTATTAAAATCCCTCCATTAAACCCTCGGTTGTAAAATCATTTAATGATGAATGAACCGTATTCAGCATGAAATTGGAAAGAAGGGAAATTTCCAACAATTATCCAAGTAAGGCAGTATAAACAGAATGTTTCTCGTTGCAATAAAATCAATTTGCAAATAACGACAAATTTTCAAGATTCATCATGTGCATCTCACCCAGCTCATGTGCATCCCACCACATCATGCACATAGCCGGACATCCCATCTCACCCAGCTCATGTGCATCCCACCACATC